>NW_003307595.1:0-760 GCF_000143455.1 Volvox carteri f. nagariensis
TTCATCACAGAGTTGGGTGGGGGTGGCAGTGGGCTGGTCTTTAAAACCAGGTTGGGAGGCGGTGGGGAGGTGTAAGATTAGGCTCTGGGATGGGGAGCCCATTGATTCCGCCTCCATAATCGTGTCGTCCCCCTCCGCAGCAGCAGTCCCCAGCTCCCTCCCCGAGGCCTGGGTCCCCTGGGTGGCTTCGGCACCTTTCGCCTTCTGCTTACGGGCAGACTGGATAAGCTCGCTGCGTCTCTCCGCTGCAGACGTTTTATGGATCAGCCGCTTCTGGTCCTTAGTTCGCTGGGCCAGTTCTGCGGATTGTTTGCGGGCTGCTCGGGCTGCAGCTGTTTGCGCCAGAAAGAACGTGCGCCTGGCTTCCCCCGTCAGGTCTGGCCTGCGGATTTTCTTTATTCCTTGGGTCTTGCGGGGCTTGCATGCTTTCCCCTTATGGAGGTCCGGTGCCGCTGAGGGTGGGGTTAGGTCCAGTACTACTGCTTCTGGTGCCCCCGGCAGTGCTGCTGTCGCCGGCGCTCCTTCCACGGCCGTGGCCGTGGGTGCGGATGAAATCCCATTGGGGTTCGCTGCGGGGGGTGGGGTTGGGTCCAGTGCTGCTGCTTCTGGTGCCCCCGGCAGTGCTGCTGCCGCCGGCGCTCCTTTCACGGCCGTGGCCGTGGGTGTGGAAGAAATCCCATTGNGGTTCGCTGCGGGGGGTGGGGTTGGGTCCAGTGCTGCTGCTTCTGGTGCCCCCGGCAGTGCTGCTGCCGCCGGCGCT
>NW_003307595.1:810-2703 GCF_000143455.1 Volvox carteri f. nagariensis
CCCCCAGGCACGCGCAATCGCCCGTTAACGATGCGCCTGGTCGCTGTCAACGCTGCTAAACCTCCTTTTGGCACAAGGATGGAGAGTTCCATCACAATGTGCCGTTCCCTTCCCATCGGATAAAGCAACCNGTTTTTGAATGCGAGGGCCTCCCCAGCGGTTGAACTCCTGGTTGCTGCGGAAGATTTGGCCAATTGTTGCCAGAATTTGAATTCCTAATGGACCGTATATTTGCGCGATGATGTCGCCCGTATCTGAGCCCGCTGGCCACCGGACTGTCACCACGATCGGTTCCAGTTCTAGTGTGGCTCTGTAGAAAGCCAAGCCTTCATTTGTTCCGTAAAAGCCATTGACGGCCTTTATCTTTTTGGTCGGTATGGATTGCGGTCTCGCGGCTGAGGTCGGCTGGCGGCCATTTTGAACATTGCCGCGGCTAACAGCCACTGCTGGTCGCCTCTGCGACATTTTCAGGCTAATTAGATAACCATAACTACGCTCAAACAATTGAGGTCGCTGTCGGTGGCCACGGCCGCGGTTGGCCGACGGTCATAGTAGCAGCTTAGTCAAGCTTGGTCTCATCCATACATATGTATGTATGTATGTATGTATGTATGTATGTATGTATGTATGTATGTATGTATGTATGTATGTATGTATGTATGTATGTATGTATGTATGTATGTATGTATGTATGTATGTATGTATGTATGTATGTATGTATGTATGTATGTATGTATGTATGTATGTATGTATGTATGTATGTATGTATGTATGTATGTATGTATGTATGTATGTATGTATGTATGTATGTATGCATGTATGTATGTATGTATGTATGTATGTATGTATGTATGTATGTATGTATGTGTGTGTGTATAGATGGATGGATGCATTCGGTAGGTGGGTAGGTAGGATGGTAGGAAGGTAGGTAGGGAGTGAGGGGGTTGGGGCCAACTGTCGACAGAAAAACCCCAACTCGTTCGACACGGGTGGTTGGGGGTTTTAGGAGGGAGTGTACATGTCATGCAGGCTGCACGGGCAGTGCTATACTGCGGCTGCCCCCCGGGCCCCTCTTCCCTTCTCCTCACCCACCTAATGGCGCTGGGCACACCCGCTGGCCCCTCCTCTCCCCTCCCCTCCCCCTCGGCAGGTCTGGATCTGCTGCTCCCCTGCGCTCCGGGCGCCGGGGCGGTGTTGGAGGTGGCGGACACGCTGGGAGTGCACCGTAAGCTGACAGAGGGGAGGGGGGGGAAAGGGGGGGAAGAGGGGAGAGGGGAGAGGGGGAGGGGAGAGGGGGAGGGGAGGGGGGAGGGGGAGAGAGGGGAGAGAGGGGGAGGGTAAAACTTCCCTGACAGGCGGGTGGGTGGGGATGGCGTGTTAGGGTTTAGGAAAGCAACCCCCCTCTTTCCCCCCTGTGTGGCCTGGGGGACCTCTCGGAGACTACCACCGCACGGCACGGCACGGGGTCGTGGGCAGCCGGGGTTACTACACATGTTGAGGGGTGCGGGGTGAAGGGGGCTGCTGGGGAACGTTTGCTGTTTGATAGTTGCGCGTTGCAGCTTCCATACCTCTCCCCTGCCGCCCCCGGGCCCCGCCCCCTTGCTGTACGGACGCTGTACTGGGGTGCTGCATTGAGGATCTGGCGCCCGCTGGGGGCCGACTGCCACCACTGGCTAGTTGACGCTGCCCGCTGGCATTACCCTACCTACCTACCTACCTACCTACCTACCCTACCTACCTACCTACCTACCTGTCTATCTCCTAGTTAGGCTCCAACTGGCTCAGACGTCCTCGGCGATAAGTACTTTCCCAGGGTTAGTGTCCCGTGGGGCCCCCCTTCATCTCCCCCATTTCCCCCCCCCCCCAAATGCCTTCAAAAGGCTTCGGTGGGGT
>NW_003307595.1:2753-11887 GCF_000143455.1 Volvox carteri f. nagariensis
AACAACAACCCGGGGGCCCCTAACCTCGAGAAGGTGTCTGCTACCCCCCCAACACACAAGCGGAGGTGCGTCCGTACGATGCCGTACCGTAAATTGCGCGCGACACGTCATGATGATCCTTCACACTTTCTTCGGTTCGGTTGCTCTCGTGCTTGCTTACCAGTTCCTAACGTAGCCCAGTTAGTTAACTAATTCGTACATGCATACTTACACACATACATACGTACACACTTGTGGACTACGGAGCTCTCCTGGGTAAAGTTATTCGTGTACCACCATAAGCGGCATTTCCCGCATCTCGGTTCAGATCATTAACACACCCATATACACGCGCAAACACACAAACACACAAACACACAAACACACACACGTCAGTGTCCTCCCCACCCGCCCACCCGCCCACCCCTCCCCCTTCCTTTAGTCCCTGAGGGCAATCAGGCGACCCCCCTCCGTCCCCGGAGTCCAGTCGTACCAAGTAACGCTGTCTCAGGACGGTTGCGTCAACGACCCTGCCGTACACCCCCGGCAGCGATGCTGGCCGCATCGCGGCCTGTACAACGATGTTGCCATGCCGGGCGCAGATCCCAATGGCTACAATGGCGTCAAACTGACGGGCTACATCATACACATGCTGCAAGTGCGTACGGCGTGTACGGCAGTACGGAATGGGCATTAGTGCCCATCGGTTTCTGTTAGCATGTGGCTCTTCAGCTCTTCAGCCCGGGGGGTGCCCTGTTGCACACAGGGGCAGGGGGGCAGGAAGGGGGCGAGGGGGGAACGGAGGAGGGGAATCACAGCACGCACCTGTATGTGTATGTGTGAATGTCTGTATGTGTGTATGTGTGAATGTGTGTATGTGTAAACGCTAATGTCAGATACCAGGGCTGAATAACTTGTCCGAGACATCATCATCGTCATTACCTTCGTTGCCTCAAATCCGCGCGCGCAACTGCCCCTCCTGGCCCCCCGTGAAGTAAATGAACCCTGCCGTACCATCCCTCTTGCCGACATGTGTGTATTTCGGCCCCCATAAGGCCCCTCATCACTTTCCACCTGGTCCCTGCGGAATCATGACACCCCCCCTTGCTGCTCAGCTCTCTAGCTCTCGGGCTCATCGACCAGTATCGATCCCTAGCGTGCGGATGAAGGAAGCCGGGAAGAAGGTGCTGCTTACGTTGTCGTATTCTTGTCGTCAGTTGGCTGTGGGGGGGAAGGGGGGGAAAGGGGGAAACCCCCTTCCCCTACTCGCACTTCTTTACGGCTTTGCATTACTGCTTTCTCTGCTTTTTTAGTCCTGGCGGCTTAGGTAGGTAGTCTTTCCGACATCATCTTCACTTCGTCATCCCGAGGTCGCGGTCTTCACGGACGCCTTTCGGCCAGTTCTACGTCTGGTACACTCTTGCCCTGGCAGCAGCTTCACTCGTTTGTGGTTCCTCTTTCCCCCCCTCTCTTCCCCCCCCCTCGCACCCTCATTGTGAGTTTCATGAAACCTTGAAGTCTTCCTCGCCCCCCAACCCGTTCACTCGTTCGTGGTTCGTCTTCCCCCACCCCCCGGCCCCCAGGTCGTTTACCTCTGTGATGTGTTGCTCACGGAGGCGTGTGTGGAGAACCTGACGGCATTGGGTTGCGCCACGAGGACGTACGGCACACTCGACCCCCCCTGGACACCGCTGACGTTGGCACAGGGCGGAGGGCACCCGCCACTGCCGTACCGAGGAGCTCCCAGGGATATCGTCATGCATACTGATGACGTGGCGGATGCTGGTACGGCAGGTGTTTCAGGGGGCCGCGAGGGAAGGCGGCTGAGCCCGGCGGCGAAGGGCGGCCTCGCGGGAGGTGGGTTTCAGGGGAGGGCACGCGTGTGTGTATGTGTGTACGTGTGTGTATGTGTATGTGTATGTGCATGTGCGTGCGTGTGTGTGTGTATGTGGCGTAGGGGCGAAGGGGAGGGGAGAGCAGGGTGGCAGCGTGTTAAAGAAAGGGCAGATAAGCGTACACTGTACGAGTGGCCGGGTGTGGAGGGGAGCGGAAGGGTGGAGCAGAGAGCAGGGAGACCTGCGGGCTGACGGAGTGGCGTGGGGGGGTCTGCTGGGGACATACACATACATACACGCACACGCACCATCCGAAGTGCAAGGTACCGCGCTTATCTGTATATATGTACGTAGTTAGGTAGTTAGGTAGGTATGTCCAGGTGTATATAAAGGGGCCTGCAGGGCCGCCGTCGGCAATGACTCAGCTGAAGCTTCTGTCCTCAGCTGAACGTGTCTAGCCGTTGAACCCATCCCCCTGCCACATACATACACACATACATACATACATCATACAGACAAACAGACAGATAGACAGACACACACACAAAAAAAAACGCGCATGCGTGTACCTGACCCCACCTGCAGGTTTGGTGGCGGCGGCATTGGCGGCGGTGGCGGCGGTGGTGCTGCTGCTGCGGCGACGAGGAAGGCCGCCAGCTGCAGCCCCCAACACCCCACTCCCCTCCTCCGTCCCCCCACAAAACCCCTCCTCCTCCTCCTTCAACGCCCCGTGGTGGTGGTGCCGTGTACGACATCTCATGAGGGCGCCTCCGGGCAACCCGTGCTGGGTCAACACAGCGACGACTGCCGCTGCCGGGGGCGATACTACCGAAGCTAAATTGAAGTAGGTACAGCGGTACGGCAGTACGGCAGTACGGCAGTATGCATTATGATGCATGATTTTGCCATATAATGTCACAAATCATTTTAACATTATCCAAACAAGCACAGCTAAGAACAAATTTTCGCTGCACAAGGGACGAACCCCAACCCACGGATCTGCCAGGTAGAATTCAACCAACCAACCAACCCTAGGTAACCACTAACCAACTAACCACCAACTAGCTAAGCCGCTAACCCATTCCCTGAACCCCCCAGGGTGCCTTCCTCGACGCCCAACTCCGCCCCGTGCTCGGCCTCCTCCCACAATGAGGGGGACGGGGGTGACAGCAATGACGCTGCCGCCAAGGCCACTTCGCAAAAAAGTAAATCAACGTTGAAGGCGATGCTGTCAGTTCTTGGCAGCGACTGCGGAGCCTCGGTCTTATCCAGACCATCCAGGTTCGAATCCTTCCCCCGACATCGGCGCTCGACCAGCGAAGTGGTGGAGCCGTCTGATGCGGCATCCCCCGAGGCTGCAGCCGCTGACAGTGCTACAGCCGCGGGAATTGTAGCTGCTGGCAGTGCAGGAGCAGCGGGGGGGCCCGGGGTAATAGCTGTAGCAGCCGTAGCAGTAGCAGCAGTAGGGGTGGTTGGCGGGTATGGACGCTGTAGCGCGCCTGCGGGGATTCGTCATCCCTCGAGTGAGGCCGCGGGCGGCGGCGGCGGCGGCGGCGGCGGCGGCGGTGATGGAGATGGTGGCAAGGGCGGGGGAGGGAGGGGGGGATGCGGCTGGGGAGGGACTGCTGCGGCGGTAAATACGGCGGATGGCATCCGCAATCTGCCGGGCAATGTGCCGGTGCCCTCAACCTCCGACGGCGAGCGGCGGCGGCCTCGGGAAGCAGGTGCACCAGTGGTGGGGGTGTTTCGGCGTGTGTGTATATATGTATGTATGTGTGTGTGTGGGGGGGGGGGAGGTACGGATGGTTGTGAGCAGGAATCGAGCTTTGTTTACAAAATGTAGTAAATTTTGCATGTTTCGTACTTTCAATGAATGCTATTGCTCAGCCTTATCCCCGCACGTATCATCATGGATCCGTACATCCGTACATCCGTACATGGAAAATCTGATCACCAAAGTCAATGTGTCGATGTTTTTCCTCTGCTATTGCTGCTGCTGCGGCTGCTGCGGCTAAATCCCAGGAGGAGGTGCGGACGGCGATGCGGAGTCCGCTGCGGCTGCGCAGTCGCCGTCTCCCCCCCGCGGGGCTCCTTCGTCAGTCGCGGCGGGGGTGGTGGTGACGCCCCGCACCCCCCACCGCCCCGACATCAACCTCAAGCTCCGTTTTGTCAGGCCTCAACAAACCCCATCACAAGAACAAGACCAACAACACCAGCAACTGAAGCCGGGCGACACGAACACCCCCAGCCCCCCCAACCCCCCCAACCCCCCCAACCCCCACTCCCACACCAAACAACTAGAACCCCAATCCCCCCGGGTCGGGGGTGAGGTGCGGGACTCGGAACAGGGTCAGACAGAGACCCCTCTCGCCGACGGCGCTGCAGTACGGCACCTCCACAATGCCCCCTCGACCTCCCCCTCGGCCTCCCCCTCGGCCTCCACGACTGCCCGCGAAGAGGAGCTCGTCCTGCTTCCCGTCCTCCGCGGCAAGGGCTCCTTCGGGCGGGTGGTGGAGGGGCGATACCGGGGGGGCCTGGTGGCTGTGAAGCTGCTGACGGGTGCGGGTATGGTCCCGGGACCCCCCCCGGGGGGCGGCGGCGACCACCGCCTCCTGCGCAGCTTCACACACGAGGTGGAGGTGCTGGCGAGGTGCGACCACCGTAATGTGGTACGGCTGCTGGCGGCGTGTTGCTGTCCCCCGCCGCGTCTGTGTTTGGTTATGGAGCTGATGGACACCTCCCTGGAGTGTATGATTCGGGAGGCGCCGGGCCGGTTGCTGCCCATGAGCGCGGTGAGGGGGGAGGGGGAGGGGGAGGGGGAGGATTATATATATCAACTTGGATGGAAATCGTGGTGATGTAAAAGTCAAACAAACAACTGATGACTGCCGTACTTGGTGTGTGTAAGGAAAGAGGAAGCGACAAGGGAGGAAGGGGAAAAGGAAGGTCGTCAGTGTTGTGCATCGGCGTCATGCTTATCGCACATTTTAACATACACACATACATACGTACAAACACGCAGGTATTGGATATTGCAGTGGACATTGCCCGCGGCCTGGAATACCTACATCCCACCATAGTGCACCGGGACCTCAAGGTACGGCAGTGGGGGGAGGTTTCGGAGGGATGGGGTCGGAAGGGGGGAAAACACGGCGTGGTGGTACACGTACGTCCGCACACCAATCCACGTCGTCCTCCTAAACCCCCCTCCATGACCCCTGCTGTCCAAGTTCCCTCTTACCCTCTTCCTCAGCTTTTTTTTGTTCATTTCACTTCATATTCATTTCATTTCGTTAAAGAAATGACGTCATTTAAATTGCAACGAGAGAAATGGAAATAAAAGAAGGAAAAAAGGGTACTCCGATCGCTCCTCCCTCCCGCACGCCCTCGAACCCGCCCTTTTCTTTCCCTCCTCATGACTCACTTCCCACCCGACATACATGCATGCAAACCTACATACGTACGTGCACACACACACGCACACGGCAGCCCGCCAACGTGCTGGTCAACGACCCTCTGGGCCCGAACCAGGTCGCCAAACTGTCGGTGAGGGGGGTTGAGGGGAGGAGGGGGGAAAGGGGGGAGAGGTTGAGGGGAGGAGGGGGGAAGGGGGGAAGGGGTTTGGGATGCTGTTACGACACCGTACAGAGGATTCGGTAGCCCACAACGGCAACCAAACCCTCCGCGGCACTACTGTGTGTTTTCTTGTGTATGTGCGTCTGCTCGCTCTAACCTCCCAACCCCCCTCCCCCTCCCCCCTTTCCGTAGGACTTCGGTCTGGCGCGTCTGAGCTGTTCGGAGCTCCGTACGCGGCACCCGGAGGCGGGCACGGTGCGTGTAGGGGTAGGGGTAGGGGTGTAGGTGTATTGGGGTTGGGGGTGTATTGGGGTTGGGGGAAGAGACGGGGGTTGCATAGTTACAGTGTTCCAGGATTTCGGGGTTCCGTATTAACGCTTGCATCAACCTATTCAAATGCCTAACTGCCTACCTACCTACCTAACTACTTCAGCATCTAACTACCTAACTGCCCAACTGCCTAACTAACTATATCCCACGTACGTCACACAACTCTGAGACCCCTCCCCCCACACACACACATCCAGGATATACCCCGGCTCTACTCGTGTCGTACTAACTCCTCCCTTTCCCCCCACCCTGTATGCAACCCACCCCTCCTGCTCTCTCCCTTTTTTGGCGGTCAGCCTGCGTACATGGCCCCCGGTGGGTCGGGGGGGGTTTGGGGCGGTGTGGGGGATGCGTTGGGGGGCGTTAGGGAGGGGGGTTTCGAGCGCGGAAGTGGAGGACGGATGGGTACGGTACGGCAGTGGGTACGGCAGTGGGTACGGCAGTGGGTTTTCTATTGGGTCAAGACTCTCTCTCTTGCTCCCTCACACTCAGGGTTCTTCACCCCGATTCGGGCCCGAACTTTTTTGAGATATTTCCGTTTTGCCCGAAAGGAAAATTAGTGCGCCCCGGAGCATCCCGAACGGATTTTGGGCCTCTTAGAGCATTTTTTCGGGGACCCCACCGAAGCCTTTTGAAGGCATTTTCGGAGAAAACCGAACGATATGTCAGCGTAAATTTGCATGTTTTCGGGCGCAGACGGGGCCTGGAAACCGGGCTTGCCGTATAAGGCCCGCTTGGTCATCAGTCAAACAACAAGTAGAAATGTGCATTGCGGCTGTTTCGCAGCTGTATCGCAGACATTTTCATACATCTAAGCATATGCATAGTTAAACATGCCCGAGTCAACTGATGATGAGCGCCCAACCAAGGTGCCCCGCATCTCCCTCGGGATTCGCGGCTTCGGCAAGCTCGAACGCCCTCTTCGATGTCAGCGAACTTGACGTTTTGCAGAAAGAGTTTTCAGTTATGAAGTCTAAGATAGCCTTGCTTTGGGTAAAATCCTTGCTGAAATATTTCTCCCAGGCGCTATGTTCCAAAATAAAGTCAAACACCTGTTAATTCAGCCGTCCTAGCATATAACGATAGAATCCACAGCTAAGCTCTACCCCGAAAACCGCTTCAGACAGTTTCGGGGTACCCGAAAACATTGTCAGGTTGACAGGAAAATTTTCGGGGAGGGCCCCGAAAGGTTATTCAGAGGGTTTCGGACACGACCGAAATTTTTGGGTACCCTGGTGAAGAGCTCCCTGGTCAAGAGCTCCCCACCATAGCCTAGGAGGAGGATGAGGGTGAGGAGGTAAAAGGGAGAATGCTCCGGAGTGCTATGTAAATAGCTCAGGTGGTTGTGTGTTTTGTGTTGTGTATTGTGTCCCCTGGACCCACCCCCTCCCGGGTTTCCCCCCCGCCACCACCAGAGTGCTTTGACGTCACCGTGTCGGCCATCACGTGCCGAGTGGACATCTACGCGTTAGGTAAGTTTGACTTTTTACTGATCGGCGGTTGGCGGTTAGCGGTTAGTGGTTGGGGGGTTGTTAAGTCTTGTTGGGGATAAGTGTGCAGAGAGCGCAAAGGGGGTTATGCAGGAGGGATTGTGCGTGGTGGGGGTGCCGACGGGCGAAACACGACCCCCGTACGGCAATCCAGAGCAACCAGAGTAGCCCCGAATCCATTACGCGCTTGATGTGGGGAGTTTAGCAGCATGGGTTTCAAACATGGGTTTCGCGCTGTAAAGGATACAGAGGTCGACGTACGTACGACTGTACGAACGTACGGAAAGCATAGGAGGCTACCTTCATGCGCTCATTCGCGGCCCCTGACCGCCCTCCCCCAAATACACGTTATTACCCCCCAATACGCACCTCGCCACAGTTACGTGGTCCACGGGCCCCGGCATCCCTCGGCTTCCATAACAATGCCGTACGAATGTACAATTTTTTGCTTTTGAAGTGTCTTTTCCCCCGTACCTTTCTGGCAGGTGTACTGCTTTGGGTGATGCTGACGGGTGTACAGCCTTGGGAGGTAAGCCGCATCGTCGTACCTTCGCCCATCGGAGAGTGGCGGGAGGACGTGGGGGTTCACCGGGCAAAACACACCATGCCTGGTCGCCGTACCGCGTGCAAATGCCGTAACGCCAACCGGTCAAGCCCTAGGGGTCTCTTTCCGTAGCAGCACACCTGCCGTACAGGACCCTCATCCTTACGCCGCCGCCTACTCCCCAGCACCCGCACCCGCCCTACGGGCAGTTGCACCGTTGATTTGGATTCGTACGGCACTTTACGGCACTTGGAGGTATTGACCCGCTACTGTCTGTCTGTCTGTCTGCCTCCCCCCGCGCACCTCATCCCCGCCCCGCCCCCAAATACACCGGGACACATATCCCCCCCCCTCTTCCCCCCCCCAGGGCCTCAACTTCATGCGCCTTGCCCTCAAGGTCACCTACGGCCAGGAGCGGCCCCCCCTGTCCGCCACACCGCCCGGCCGCCGCGTCCCCAAGCTGCTGCGCCTCGTGCAGCGCTGCTGGGATCAGGACCCGCGCAGGAGACCGGCGGCGGCGGAGGTGGCCAAGGAGCTGGCGCTTGTACGGGAGATGGTACGACAGCAACAGCAGCAGGAACAGGTAGGGGACAGCGGCACAGCTGGTGGGCGAGGTAACCGATGTATGTATGTATGTATGTATGTATGTATGTATGTATGTATGTATGTATGTATGTATGTATGTATGTATGTATGTATGTATGTATGTATGTATGTATGTATGTATGTATGTATGTATGTATGTATGTATGTATGTATGTATGTATGTATGTATGTGTGTATGAATGCATCCATCACCAGAACCGCCCCTGCAGCATCGCAGTCGTACATCCTGTCGTACTTTGTGATGGCTAGCCCCCTCCCGAAGGTGCCGCTGAGCCATTCCACCGCCACAAGGAATCTGTTGATGCACAACTGAACCCGCCGCAGGGGGGAGGACTCCAGCTCGGCTCCGAAACCGCACCCGCAGTTGGGGAGTGTGTGGTACCACCAGGGCCCCAGCCGCGGCGTTGTATGGCGGTGTTTGACGGCTGCCGAGGGGCAGCGGGCGGCGCGGCACGAGCCGCAGCAGCGGTCGCGGCCGCAGCAGTGGACGGACAACCGTACGACGAGCAGCTACTGCCGTACAATTCTTACTACCGTTGCCACCAACCACATTATGATGCTCGTCGACCATCGCCGTTTGCGTACGAGCAGCACCTGTACGAACAACACCTGTTGGAGCAGCGCATGTACGAATATCGCCTGTACGAGCAAGCTGTACAGCAGCGGTTGGCGGTTGGTCGGGTAACGCGGTTATCTCAGCTGCAGCGCCAGTCGTCCTTTTGCTCGGCCCACAGCCATGGCAACAAAAGCAACAACAACAACAGCAACAGCAGC
>NW_003307595.1:12027-21886 GCF_000143455.1 Volvox carteri f. nagariensis
GGGGGGTTTAGGGGGCTGGGTTGGGTGGCCATGGTGATGGAGCTGATTGACAGAACTAGCTTGGCGCCTTCAGTGCTCTTCGGACTCCTTCCATGGGCGGTATGCCCGGATGCCTGGGGCCGGCGAGAGGGTACATGTGGGCGGGAGAGAACATATGGCAAAGCTTCATCTTGACATTGATAGTTCATGTATATTCTCCGTATCAGTGCACAACCCTGTGTGTGTGTCTGTATGTGTGTGTGCGTGTCCGGATGTGGGGTTGCCTATTTCCAGTGTCCGGCGGGCGGCAGCGGCGGCCAGTAATAATAGAGTAGAACATACTCTGTGTGTGAACGTATGTATGTCTGCGAACCGAAAGCTGCGAAACAAATTTTGTTGAATTTGTTCACTTCACTCATTAATCTAAAGACGCAGTGTGTATGTATGTGTCTTTTTAATGGTCTGTATGTGTGTATTATGTGTACTATGTCGTACTGCATAAATGTGTGTGTATGGTTGCACGTCACTGTTATGGCATCACCGCTCTACATGCAGGTGCCGGTGCCGGTGGTGGAGGTTTGTGTTGGGGGGGGGGAGAGGTGCATTGCGCCACCACGGGCACCAGGAGGGCCGATACTGGTAGGGGGGAGTGGTAACCAAGGGGGGGGTGAAAAACTGAACAGCGAGCTTGTGATATCGCGAGGGGAGGGGAGGGGAGGGGAGGGGAGGTGAAGATAAGAAGGCGACGTTCAAGGTAACACCGCTGTATCAAACAAGCCCCGCTTTGTCTGTCTGTCTGTCTGTCTGTCTGTCTGTCTGTCTGTCTGAACATACGTGACTGGCTCGTACCGATAGTTCTCACCGGTGGTGGGCTAACCCCGCTTAACGCCTCGTACATATGTGTGTGTATGAGACGAAGCTATTCATGAGGAGGGCGGGAGGGAGGAAGGCGGGTTAGTAGGGGGGCGGGGGGTAGCGGGTTGTTTCAGGGCTGACAGGCCCCTGCTGGTGGACAGCGGCGATCGTATGGACTCCCGGCTCCTAGAGTCCCTCATCACGCAAAAGGAGGTCCTTGATGCGTTCCCTCGCAGCGCATCTCGACAGCGCACTGAGTGCCCGGTTACGCCATTACGGCTAGGAAGGCGGTCGACTTAGGGTTTCAGAGGTTTTAGGGTTTTCCGCGGGCAGGTCAGGGTTTCAGGATGTCTTCAGATGTGCCGTACTTCATAGAGTTCCGATCGGAAAGAATGGCCGTGGGCCTGCGCAAGCCAGGGGATTGGGGATATGGCGCCTGGGCACACACTGCGTCGTACTATGCCGTACGTGTCGTACGTACCCCTGGCCGGAACTATGTGGGGTACCTATGTGGTGACATTGAGGGGAGGGGAGGGGAAAGGGAAACTGACGTCGGCTTGTGAGCGGCGGGGTTGGCTTAATCGCGACCAGCCGGGGGGGTTAGGCAAATGTGGTCGTAGGTCGTAGGGGCGCCACGTGGATGGGTAAAAAGGTGGATAGGTGGGGACGAGGGCGGGGTGGCTGGTGCCCCTGGGCAGGAGTCCGGTCTCCAGCATTACGAAGGAAGCGGGGATTCTCCAGGAGGGTGGGCCCAGCTTAACATCTGTGCTTGTTTTTTGGTTGTTTTTTGTGATAGGTTGTTGCGTGGCTGCGTGCGCTTTGTGCGTGTGGAGAGGGTGAGATCTTGCACGGAGCATGACGCATGTTGTGGGGAAGGTGGTACACAGGAATACACAGCGCAGAAGCGAGGCATGGAACGCACCCATCATCCCCCCATGTTGCTTCATACGGCTTTCGTAAGGTGGGTTCCGTTGCTGGGATTCTGCAGGTGAGAACGCGTGTTTCTGGTTGTTGCAGGGATACTGTGAGGTGGGGTTCGGCAAGGCGGAGGGCCTGCAGGAGCAAACTAGAGCTTGTTACTACTGTGTAAATCCAAGAAAGCTGGCTTGGCGTCCACATCGCCATTCGCCGTCCTTGTATGAAAGCGGGTTGCCAAGGCGCAAAGTCATTCAGAAGGTCGCGGCATGGACCGGCTCTCTAGAAGCTGTACATAAACTGGGGCATATCAGCTGAGCATTTGGGTCCAATCCTTTGATCCGAAACCCGAACTGTAACATAAAACCAGCTCGAGCCGAGGATTATAAAAATTACGGATGCGTGCGGGCATCTCGTCCTGCAATCCCCGGTGCATGAAAAGGGTTGCCGCTTTATTGCGCCTTCATATAACTACACAGTTTCAAAGTGATTTGTGCTACCCAGTGCACGAAAGAGGCACGAAGAAAGTGTTCTTCGTGTCTCTCTTCGCGGTCTTTTCCCTTGGGATAGCTGGACTTGCAAGGCCGCGTGATCGGTGCGCATTAGGGTGTTAATAGCTGCTGCTCTTAAGTAAAGGAGCACAGGCAAAAATGGCGACCGCAAAACAGTACCGGACAGAGCAGGATCGGATTGATTCCCTCACCATGGCGATAACGGTAAGCGGAGCCTGTGTTTCACCTACACACAAAGATGCTTTACCTTGACGTCAAGAATACCAACTTGAATATACGGGTTCGCTTCAAGCACAGAATCCAAACGTCGTGGGGTCGGGCTACATTCAGTTCCCGCCACAGCGGCCCTTTGAGAAGCCTGTGGTCTTCCAGCCACCGACGGTTGCGGTAAGGGTTGCACACAAGCTGACCCGCTGAAATCAGGCGAGGCAGGTGGCTTGAGTTCAATTCCCTTGCATGTAGCACCTGGAGTTTCCGACAGAGTACCAGGATTACATCCGGGCAACGCAGCCGCAGCAGCAGGTCCAAGTGCAGCCGGGGCCACAGCCACCGCAGTCACAGCCACTGCCACAGTCGCAGCCACCACCGTTGTCACAGCCACCGCAGCAGCCGCAGCCGCAGGTGGCCGCAGTTCGGGCTCCAGTGAGCGCACCACCCCGCCCCTCCGCACCGGTAAGAGGTATCGCCGCCAACTGTGCGCACGAGCCCCTTTGCTGCCGTTTCTATTGAAGACACACCCTGGCCCCGTTTCGGGTTCGTGAGCTTTCGGAATCCCGTCGGACTCCCACGGCTTTAGCACTGTGATGCAATATGCCGCATTTTCAGTGCTATGCCTCGCGAATGGATGCAGGCGGTGCAGCCCCCTCCGGCATACAGCGCTCGCCCGCAGGGTCCACCGCCGCAGCAGTACAGGCCGCCGCAGCAGAGCCACTACAACCAGCAACCTGCGAGGCCCCCCGCTCCACAGGTGGGCAGTATGATGATGAAGACCGGCTCTGGGTGTTTCTGCAAGGGGCCCTATTACAGTGTCGACTAAAGCAAGAGTGCCAGGGGTTTCAATATCTTTAACAAAGCGAATGTACCATAAGGTCACCCATAAGTGGGATCCTGCGTATGCAGGGGTGCATGCATAATCGAGTGACATAATCGAGTGAGCCGTCTTTGAGAATGCCGATATGCGCTTACAGGTGCCGCCGCCGCAGCGGGCGCCCCAGGGGCCCCCTCCACCCCGGCCGGCTGCGCCGCCGCCGCAGTATACGCCCCGGCCAGCTGCGCCCCCGCCGCAGCCGCAGCCGGCTGCACGTCCCCCGGCACCGCAGCCCCAGTTGCAGCGGCCCGTCTCTGCCGCGCCGAGGCCGACTTCCGCGGCCTTGCAGCACCCCTCGCCACGGCCCGGTGTCCACGTTCCGGCCCCGCACCACCCTGCTCCGGCCCATCCCCCCTCTCACGGGGCCGCCGCGGCGGCGTCCTCTGCTGCAGCTGCTCACGCACACCACCAAGCAGCTCAGAAGATTCAGGCAGCTGCGATCACCCAGGCGCACGCGCTGGCGCACAAGGTCCAGGCTGTGCAGTTGACGGAGAGCGACGACGAGGGTGATGAGGGCAAGGGCGGTCTCAGCAAGTCGCAGAAGAAGCGCCTGCGCAAGAAGCTGCGGGATGCCACGGCCGCAAAGTGAGAGTCGGAGTCTATGGCGGAGTCCAGGCCATGCTTGGGGGACATGTCACCACGGCCGCACCCTGCAGCTCCTGTGCGGTGACAGCAGTGCAGTTGTGGGAGCTGGCTAGGCTTGCTGTGGCTGGGCCCCTTGCATCTGCTGCGTTCCTTGAAAGAAACTATACGGTACGGACTTGGTGCACCACCCGTCTTCTGCACGGTGTGGCTGCTGACATGCTCGTGTCTCCCGTACGATACCCTTGTGGTCCAATGCTTTGCGAGCGTGTCCTGTGAGCGAGGCGCGGATGAGTATGGCGACGTGGAGGGGAGAGCTTAGGCGGCGCAGGGACGGCGGGTGAGGTCGCAGGCTGGTTCACGATGACCAGCAGCGTGGGAGCTGAAGCTTAGCTGGTTCGTTTTGAACCGAGCCCTGTGCGACCGACGTCGTGGTGTGGCTCAACGACACATGTTTGGGCGAGATTGCTCTCGCTGGTTTGCCTTCCTCGGGTTTGGATTTTGCCACGTTCAGCGGTCGTCTTTCATTTATCCTTCATGGAGGGAGTCATTGGATCCACTTCCTGCTGTTTGGCCGGGTTTGTTTTGGAAGCCCTCCGGGCCGACGCAGCACAGGCTCTCTGGCGGAGGTGTGGTGTGCTGTGCGGAATTTTACTTTACTGTTGGGCTCATCCGCGTTTACCAGACGGACGTCATTTTGTGTGTGGCCAGGAATGTTCCGAACGAAGTGACGAGGAGTCTTCCATGCATGGATCCCCCGTGTAAGGAAGGTGGTATCCAGCTCGGCGCGTGCTCCCTTGGCTAGGCACATCGTGTCGCAACTCGCACGCAGGTCTGAGGGCGCATCAGCATCGGACGCCGAAAAACGTTCATCGCAGGGTAAACGATCCAATTCTTCACAACGCTTTTGGCGGATACCTCCTTCACCCCGCCACACTCCCACTGCCTTTCAATCCATCTTCCTCCCACCATAACACTGGTTCAGGCTGTATCGCCTCACAAAACAACGACGCTTGAGACACTTCAACTTCCTTGCTGCGGCTCTCAAAAAACCCTAAGTGGAAAAATCTCAGACGGACTGTTGCGGGGCCTGATATATACTATGCAAGCCCCTAAATTCTGGTCCAAGAGCGCCATTCCTCCCCCTCTCCGCCACCCTTCGTAAACGTCAATAATCAAGGAATGTCCACCTCAGAAGAAAAAATCCAAAAATCATAAAAAGAGTCCCCCTGTTGTGAGGTCACATTGCCCAGAGGAGATTCTCTCTCTCTCCTACGCCCCTCACGACTCGGAGATCTCAGACGGGCCATCACAGCGGCTTGGAACCGCCTCGCTTGGCTTTGCCGCAATCACCAGTATCACCAAAGCCACAAAGCGAACAACGTATGGGGATATGTTCAGATCCCATCCTTCACACCGCGGAGGCGTCGGTTTCTTTAATCGAAACTCCTACCCCTCCTCAGCATCCCGGCATCAGGGTTCGACACTGACCTTCCCGAAACTTGCGGGATCCCCCGAACCTCCCAAATTTTTCTTACGGAGGGGCCCCCGTACCAGGCTCCTGTACTGGCCGAAAACCTTACGGGGGCCCCCCTAACCCCGCAAAACGGGGACACTGTCCTTGGCTAAAACGCTGTGGAAAGTGTCACTTTGCATTTTTTTTGCCCTGTAAATCGTTATTCATGTTATTTTCCCGTGAACCATTACACACGGGGACACGGCACACTCAGCGAAAGCCAAGCGCCTTGGCCGCCGCGGCCGCCCATCCCTTCTGCTCCTCTTTCGCGTCCTCCTCATCATCATCAAAATCCTCATCCACGGACGACTCATCGGTATCTCGTTCTACGTCGGTCTCGTAGTCACTGTCACTAAAAGCCTCATCGTCACTAGCGGGATATGTTGCTTGTACCAGTACTTCAATCTCTGGGTCCGTCGCAACCTCCTCGTTATCATCCTCTCCGTATCGCTGGATGTTACAGACCAGAAGCTATAAAAGTATTATGAAAAGTGTAGTTACATATTGCAATATGAATTATGCCTGCCAAGTGTGGGGCCTTATCCTTTATATGGTCCATCCTCTCCCCTACAGGGCCCCGTAAGGCATCTTATAAATCCTTAAATTCCTTACGGGAGTCACCGTAACCGGCCTTCGGCCTGTCCGGGGGCGGCCCCGTACGGGGCGCTTCGCGCCCCAAAATCTTTACGGGAGCCACCGCAAAGTCCTACGGACCCGTACGGGGATACCGAAAAAAGGCCAAAAACTTACGGGCCCCGTACGGGGTGTCGAACACTGCCCGGCATCCCCCTCCACCCCCTTGCATTCCCGTCCATTCCCCACCACCTGCCACCCCGTCAACCAAAACCCACTCCCCCACACTTTCATTTCGCTCCCGCGCTCCCCTCAAGCGCCCCCCCCTCACCCCTCCGCGGGTCGCAACACAAAGACCTGATCATCTCGCGACACGACGTCCTCCCAGGCCGGATTGGTGGACACGTAGTGCAGCCGCCAGGCGGGGTTCTCAGGCTTGCTGCGGTACAGCCCCAGCGGCACCGACCCACGGGCCACCACGGCCTCGAACAGCTCCCGATACGGCCGACCCGCCAGCTCCCGGGGCACGGGCAGCAAGCGCAAGGGGGTACCCTGGGGTCTTCCGTCGTCCCCACACAGCTCCGACATCACATCTAGCAGCAGGTTCTGGCCCCACCGGGGGAAGGAGGAGGGGGGGGGAGGAGGGGGGTAACGGAGGGGGAGGTAGAGGGGAAATCATATGATACAAAACCCAAGGGGACGACTGCCGACGTTTAAAGCATCAAGCGGGGAGGGGGAGGAGGATTTACGGCGGGTTTACGGCGTTGCGGCCCAATACTGGGGAAATACGAGGGGAGGGAGGATCAGCGGGTAAGGCTGCCACCGGCCTCGCACTGGCACAGCAAAAATACGAAACCTAGGCACCCTACCCGCCCCCTACCCGCCCCCTACCCGCCCTGCTCACCCTTTTCGCAAATGCCTGGATGGTGAAGGTGTCCACCAAGGCGGGCACCACCACCCGACCAGCCCCGTAGTAGATGTTGGTCTGCCACTGAACCAGGCCGTAAGCGGCGGCCGCCACCTCCGCCTCACGACGCTGCCGCCAGCTGCGCCGTGGCACGGCGGCCGTACCTCCCACACTGCACGACTCGTCCCATACGCTCGTACCCTGTGTACGGCACCCGGAGTAGGGTCAGGGAGGGGCCCCCGAGGAGCCAGGGAGCAGGAGCACATCACGAACATGCGGGTACGGCAAGGTACGATGCGTCATGTCAATGTTATGTACGACGTATGGGACACGTCCTCCTGAAAAAGACGTGATACATGCTCTTGTTACATGGCATATGGCCAGCAGCACCGGTTCGGTGTGAATAAAAAAAGGCTACTTCCTGGGTGCTAGTACGGAAACATCGTACATGACCCTATTGGGGTTACGAAGTACAAGGTTATACCAGAGGGCCTCCCCCCCCATCCAGATACCATTATCGGCACCAACTCTGTTTCGTCATATTGTGTCAATCATCAATATTCTAGTCATCGCCATCACCCGTTGTTGTTCCAACGGCCGGCGCCTGTGTAAATGATCCCCCCGGCCCCCCGGGCTGGCCCCGTCCCCGTCCCGTGTTATGTTTCCCGACTGGTCAGGGAGCCAGATGTCGGGAAAGGAACAGCCGCGTTCCCCCACTCCAGTTGATGAACTAATTCATTCGCTGTAACAGTAACTATAATCTCTAGATGGTATTGATATAAAATGTGTTTTAATAATGATTATATATAAATAAGTTAATTTCCGGGATGCCTCCCAGGAAGGAGTCCGAGGTGCGGCATTTCGTCCAGCGGCCCATGCGCCAAGGTCTACGACTGGCGAGGACTGTAAGAGCTGCAAGAGAGACGGCTGCATGGAAGAGCCGAACCAACCAACCAAAACTCGGCGACAACGTACCTGCAGCAGCAGCCCGGGCTGCAGGAATCGTACGGAAGATGTAAACGACAGCTCCACCACACTGTGACCTCGTACGGCACTGGACATGTACGGCCTGCCGCCACCGCCGCCGGCGTTGTCGGCATGACTGTCGCCGGCTGCAGGTGCTCCTGCGGGCGCCGCCGTCGCCGAATGCAGCGGCGTCAGTCCCGCGCCCCAGTCAGCCGCCGTCAGCACGCACTCGTCCGCACTCTCCTCCGAAACCAGGGGAACGGACTCCTCCCCGACGCCGTAGCAGGTCAGGAGCGCCTCAGCGTCCGCCTGGTTGTCGTACGCCCGAGAGGCAGCGGAGGCAGAGGATGGGGGAGGGATGTGGGGATGGAAATGCGCCACAAGGGCGCCATCAAGGAAGGGCAGTCGGACCCCCGGTTACATACATACGCGCATACACACGCACGCACTCCCTCACCTGCACCCCTGCACGGCTGGTGGAGCCGTAATCTGCGGAGGAGGACGTGGTGGCGGTGTCGGATGATGCTGATGGTGAATAGGGGGAGTAGTCCGCGGAGGAGGAGGGAGTGGCGGAGCTCCGGTGACCTGCGGGTCGCTCGCTGGGCCCCAGGTACACCAAACACCTGAGGCGTGCGGGTGGCGAGTTGGGAGGGGTGTGGGGGGGGGGGAACTCCCCCCGTGTGAGGACGATGATGCAGGAGGAGGAGGAGGGGGGAAGGAGGGGGGAAGGACGAACCACAAACGAGGAGGGGGGAGGGAGGGGTAACATGAAGCGCCACGGACGATTGAAACAGACACCAGAGGTATAGACGGATACTCCGCACAGGATTAGGAGCCGTAGAGGTGGGTGGCGACAGCGCCGACACGGAGAGAGGGCGGGGGCCGGGGAGGAAATCCGAAGTCAATAAACTCTTGGCGGGTCATGGAGCTGGTGTGTGTGTGTGTGGGGGGGGGGGGGGCCGTGGACGGGTCAAAAAGTCGCAAAGTGCTCCTAGTGTGTTCCTAGGGAAGAGGGGTATGGATTGGAGGTGGGCGAACAGCCGTTTGAAGCAGCCAGATCCCTACCCCCCGGCCCCTCGAGCCCTAGTTAGTGTCCTTCACACGAACACTCCCCCACTACGGTGTCTTTGCCCTCAGTCAGCGTAACTGGCGGCTTCCGGACTGCGTTCATCCCCCAGTACTGGGGGGTGGGGGAGTGCGAGGGGAGGCCGAGCTGTGGGGAGGAGGACGGTACCCCTCCGCACAGTGGGGGAAGACGAACCACGAGCGAGTGAAGCAGATACCAAGAAAGACTGATGTGCCAGAAAGGGGGGAAGGGGGGAAGGAGGAGGGGGGTCGTCCAGCGCACGCGGGAAGAGACTGCTGTGTTTTGTCCGTACAGATGTCAGCTCCCCTCCAAGAAAGCACCCCCACCCCACCCCCACCCTGCCGCACCTCACCATGGCCATAGGGCCCCCAAGCCCCTGTCAGGGCTCCCACCTCACCTAGCCTGCGCCGCCCCCGCCTGCTGCAGCGCCCGGGGGTCCGCGGGGGAGCCCCGGACCACGCGAGTGGGGCCCATGGCGCCCAGGGCAAGTACGGCAGCCTCAGGCGGGTTGGGGTGCAGTACAACTACCTCCAAACTGCTGATGCCGGTGACGGGGTCTGTCGATGGGGGTGTTGGGAAAGTGCCACCACCCCCCGGGGTAAGGAATGTAAACGGGGGGGAAGGAAAGAGGGGAGGGTGTGAAGCCGGGGGGTGGGGTTATCCTCGGGACTGGGATTTGGGCGGGCGGCGCAGGCCCCGGAGGGGGAGGGGGGAAATAGGGGGGAGGGGAGAAGGGAGATGGGAGAGTGTGTGTGTGTATGTGTGTATGGAGTACATCCCCAGTTTACAAGCCCATGGGAGTTAGGGCAGCTGATGCGACTAGGTGGGTGCCCCCGCGGAACAGCCCCACAGGGGATGTATTGCCTCCGACCTGCACCAG
>NW_003307595.1:21936-58385 GCF_000143455.1 Volvox carteri f. nagariensis
CCCGGCGCCCCCCCCTCTCCCCCCCCGGGAGCCCTCCCCCCCCCTCTCCCCCCCCTCTCCCCCACCTCTCATCCCGGCGCAGCTGTGCAACACCCGGGCGAACTCCACAAAGCTGTCAATGGCCCCGGCCAGGATGAGGTGACCCCGCCGCCCCGCGGGACAAGAGGTGACGGGAGGGGGCTGCCGCCAGGGGGCGTCCTGATACACACATACATACATATACACACACACACACACTTATGCACACACGGGATGGCGCTTCGGTGTGGGGAGATACTCATATGGTGGTAATGATGATGATGATGATGAAGGAGGAGCAAAAGTTCGACTGCCGACACGTTTTTGGAGTTGTCGGAGCTATTGCGGCGTATCGGCAGCAACTGCTGGACGGGGTTGGACGGGAGCATCACCGTTACGATGGTGATGATGTAAAACTAACCGAA
Organism: Volvox carteri f. nagariensis; assembly: GCF_000143455.1. NCBI lineage: Eukaryota > Viridiplantae > Chlorophyta > Chlorophyceae > Chlamydomonadales > Volvocaceae > Volvox > Volvox carteri. The sequence continues at coordinate 22,380 of NW_003307595.1, forward strand.
CCTAGCGAGAATCCGGCCTACATGAATGCAACTCTCGCTAACTACCTGGCGACAGACAGACAGACAGACAGACAGACAGACAGACAGAAAATCAAGCCGACACAAATCGACAGAGAAATAGGTTGGCAAACGAACAAATACAAACACAGGCAGACACACAGACAGACACACACACAGACACGGCCCTCCCGGACTCACTGCAAGGGTGTACGGGCGGCCCGCGGGGTTTGGCGGCGGCTGGTGCCGCACAGTCTGAAACGCACTGGCTGTAGCCGCACTGACGTTACCGGGGCTGGCAGCAGCAGCAGGACGACGAGGAAGACCACTACTGCTACTGCCGCCATCACCGATGGCACCACCATTGCTATTGCTGCTGCTACTGCTGTTGTTGTCGTCGACCCGGTTTGTGCACAGGGCAACGGCAGCAGCTCCACCTCTATATCCCGTCTGGTGGGTGCTACTGCCGCCGCTGGGGGTTCCGGAGTTCTTCCCTTTGCGAGTGCTACAGCCGCCAACGCTACTGCTACTGCTAATCCCGACACGCGCGCCGATGCTGCCTCCGCCGCCGCTGGTGATGCGGCTGCTAAAGGATAAGCTGCCACTACTGCCGCTGTACGGCGTCCGTACGCCAGGCCCGGAAGGAGTGGGCGCCGGCGCGGCGGCGGTATGTACGGCGCCAATGTCGGCCTCCGTCGGTACGACACGCTTGTCGAGGTACGGTGACGTGAACACCGCCAGGCTGCCGCTGCCAGTAATACTCGGGGCATTGGCGCCGCCGCCCCCCTCGCCACCACTTCTGCTGCCGTCCCCGTCGTCCTTGCTGCTGCTACTGCTGCTGCTAACGCTGCTCAAGTACGGCAGGGCCGCTCCGCTATCCTGACAGCCCACCGCGTTTCTTCCGCTCTCGCTGCTACTGCCAACAGAACTGCGGCTGCTGTTAATTCTACCGCCATCGATGCTGGCAGTAGCAGCAGTAGCTGGGTAGTAGCGAGTACCGGCGAACTGCAATAGGCTGACACGGGGCTCGACAGCGGCGGTAGCACCGGCGGCGCCGCCACCTTCGCTACAGCCGTCCTCTGATTCAGGTGTGACGTCCTCCTGCTTCCACGCATCCACCTCCGTAATGCCGTACATCACATCCCCACTGCTGGATCCTCCCGGCTCAGGTGTACGACGACGTAACCCTGGCTCGACACGGTCTCCCCTCCCCCCAAGCACCCACTCCCCCCCGTGGCCGATCCGCCCCGCATCCTTCTCAGCCGCCTCCGGCCCGTCGCCGTCGCCTCCGTTCCAGAACCCGCCTTCGCAACCCCCCCGCTGCCGTCGTACACTGTCGCCGCCGTCGCGGCTAGCATCGCCGTACTGTCCGGAAAAGAACGTTCCCTCCTTGTCTGGGTAGTAATCGGGTACGTCCTCGTCCCACGACGCCAGGGAGGGGAAGTAACGCTTCACACGGGCCGCGCCGCCGCTACCACTCCCGCCGCCGCCGCCGCTACCAGTGCAGGTGACGTCAGCAGACGACGGTGGAACCGCCGCCGCGGTGGCGGTGGCGGCTGCCGCCTGCTGCTGCAGCTGCATGAATTGTTGTTGTTGTTGTTGTGTGTCTGTATCGCTGAAATCACCACCCCCGCCGTCGCCGCCGCCGCCACCGAAGGCGTCGGCGGCCTCTCGGGCCTGAGCCGCTGCTGCTGCCGTCGCGGCCGCGGCCGCGGCCGCCGTCGCCGCCGCTACCGCCTCCTCCTCTGCCTCCGCCTGCTGTGTCGCCGCCGCCGCCGCCGCCGCGACGGTGGGCGCCTTCACTTCCAGTGCGTGTTTTTCGCTGTGTGCGATGACCAGCAACTGGTCCGCCGGGGCCAGTCGGCGGCTGTGAGGCGGGTTGAGCAGCAGGCGGCCGAAGCCGTCACCCGCGAGCAGGCCTGGCAAGGGGGTGGGAGGGTAAGATGAACCACTGAAGATTGGGGCAGATACCAGAGAGCTCGGGCGGTGGTGGGGGAGACCGAAACGTTTGTGTGAAGGTATAGAGCGTCGTGACAGTTGGGCAGGGTTGGGGGGTGGGATGGGGGGCTGGGACTGGGCCTTGTTATGGGTTCAAATCGGATTGGGATCTTTATACAGCGGTTTACCAGCGGTGGGGTGGTCATTAGGGTTTTGAAGCTGGAGCTCGCACCTTTACGGTGGGTGGTTGGTGTTTGGATGATGGGGAGATTGGGTGAGTGGATTATGTTGTGTGAGTGTGCGCTGTTGACGATGATGATGACGTGATTATGGTGATATTGGTCACGACGACGACGACGACGACGACGCAAGAAAACGATGTCTAGGAGGTCAACACCTCCAAAGCCGCAAAGTGCCGTACAAGCCCCAAACATGGCACAACGGACCAATCGGGCCTCCCCCCCCCCGCGGGGGAGATTGGGGGCTTTCCATCGACCCACCAATGACCAGCACATGTCGTTGTTGGAAAGCCGCGCGTACGACCGATCCAAACGAGCATCCCACCAAACCGGCATCACTGCGACTGCCAGCCCCCCGGCCCCCCTTCGAGCCGGCAGTTGATGACGATGAGGAGGGTGAGGAGGAGGAGGGTGAGGGTGAGGGTGAGGGGGGTGAGGGCCCTCCCTTGGCGGGTATGAGGTGGAGGTCATGGCCGCAACCCCGGACGTACTCGGCAAACCAGGTTCGACCCGCGAGCTTGGGCGGGGGGGAGCCGCGTGGGCGAAACACACTGTCCTGTAGGAGTGTGGGAGACGAGGGAGGGGGTTTGGACCTTGAGCGGGTAACACGTGTGTGTGTGTGTGTATTGCACCTCCTGGAGTTGCGTTACCCTCCAAAGGTGTAGCGGTGTAGTTGTGGGACAATGGGCTTTGTTTCCTGCCCTTCGCACCAGCTTGGCGGTGCCACACGAACGTACATACATACATACATACATACACACATACACAAACGCACACACAAAACAATACACACGTACAAGGGTGTGTCCAATCGTCCGTTGCTTCTTACGACGGACGATTATATATAACCATAACCAAGTTACAGTTGCTACAGTTGTGTACATATCAGTTGTCGTCAAACTGCTACTGCTGCTGCTCCCTCTGCTACAGCCCTCACGCACAATCCCCACTCACGCCACGTCACGATTAAACACATTCTCCCCCCCTTTTCCCCCCCAAGTTTCCCAGGACCCCAAACCTCCCTTTCCCCCCCCCCACCACCAAAATCGCCTCCCCAACCCCCCCTGCCCCTCCTCCCCCCCTACCTACCCGCAGCTCCTCCCCCCTTCCCCCTCCCCCTCCCCTGCCCCCGGGTTGGGCGGTGTGCAGGAGGTTCCCCAGCAGCGTGCTGGCCCCCGGACACAGCGCGGACAGGGCCAGCAGGCGGTGACGCATCTGCTCCACGCTCATCAGCACGTCCTGGTGTGCGTCCAGGAAGGGGGACACCTTGGCCAGGGAGGAGGCACGGAGGACCTGACGGGGCGTGTGCGTGTGTGTGTGTGTGTGTGTGTGTGTGTGTGTGTGTATAGCGGGGGCGGGGGTAGGGGAGAGGTTGCGTGTTGGGGTGGTGCGAGGGGGTGGAGGGGGGAAGGGCGTTTGTGTTTGTTGTTGTTTGCTGATAAGCATGAAGAGGAGGGAGCTGGCGAGTGCGAGGGGGTGTTTGCGGGGGGGTGTCACAAGCGAGTTACCAGGCCCCCTTTTGCTGTCCTCTCGCCCTCCCTAGTACCCTCTCCTCCCACCCAACCCTTTTCCCCCCCTCCTCCCCTCCCCCTCCTCATCACCTGCACGGTCAGCGGCACGCACTTCGTGTAGCTCTTGATGGCCCAAACCCGGAACAACACGTCCAGATCCTCCGCGGCCGCATCGTGCGCGAACCTGCCGGGGTGGGTGGAGGGGGGAGGGGAAGACGAACCACGAGCGAGTGAAGCTGATGACAAGGAAAGACTGCTGCGGCCGATGTAAAGAAGGCATAACTAAGCAGTCGGCGGTTGTGAAGAAGAAGTCATGAGGGGGGCTTCAAGATGAGGAAGGGAGGGTATTGAGGCAAAAGGAAAGGAAGACACGAAACCTCCTCCTCCGTATACACATCTACGCACATGTCGGAGGTTGTTTGCCGCGCCCGGCAACAAAGCACCACCACCAGTATTTGATCGCGCTACAAGCCAAGGGAAAAAGCGCAGCCCGCCACCCGCCTTCCCTCTTCCTTCCATTCATCCCCCTCCCCTCCCGCCGCCCTTCCTCCCCCTTCGCCACTCCAGAGGCCCCCGGTCCCCCCCCCAACCTGTCCCCCAGCACCAGCACCGCCGCCGCCGCCTCCGCCCGGCACCTCACGAGGTCCGCAGCACTCAGCACGCTGCCCTCCACCAGGCTGATGCGCTGCTCGTGGAGCTCCTGATAACATTAATACACACATGTACATGTATGTATGCATGTAAGGGGGAAAAGGGGGGGAAAGAGGGGAGGGGAAACCAGGTAAACACTACACAGCTATGGGGGGCTGCGGACGGTGACCTGAGCTGCACACCGTGCTGGGTCGCACTGCACCAACAGACACCAGGACTGCATCCTCCCCAACCACCACCACCCACGTTTTTATCCGTCCACGGTACGTTACGGTAGCCGCACTGCCTCCCTCTCCCCCTCGTCCCCCTCTACAACAGTTGTTTGCATCTTCCTTGTGCGGGTATGTGTGTATGTACGATGTGTGTATGATTCCCCTTCCCCCCTCACTCCCCCTGCACTTTGATGTCATCCTCTCCTGCGCGACCCCAACCCCAGCCCACACACACACATACATACACACGCACCTGGAACGCGACGAACTCGTACGACGGTTTGTTGCCCAGCACCATCAGGTGCACATTGTGGGGTACGAACCGCTGGTGGTGGACCTGGACATACAGACGGACATACGGACATGCATGGTGGCGGTGGCAGTGGTAGGTGCTGAACCCGAAAATGTCATATTGACTTCACAGAAGTCGGCAGACACCTGGGTGATGAGAAGGATGCATGAGGGTGGGGCTGCCAGAATCATATACCCCTCCCTCTGAAGTACAGCCTCCCCCTCCCCCCCTCCCCCCCTCCCTCCCCCCCTCCCCCTCCCCCCCTCCCTCCCCACCTGGTGGAAGAACTCCTCGGTCAGGTCCGCGAAGCCGCGGACCTCCGTCAGCCGGCTGCTGAGCAGAACCACGGGTCGGCCGGGGGTCAGTGTGCCCGCCGTGATGCGGCGTGACGCCAACTGGGCCCACAGCTGGGAGGTCCGGACAGGGATGAGCACCACACCCACCGCCATGAACACCAAAACGATCAAGCGGCCTGGGGGCGAAGGACGGGGGGGGGGGGGAAATAGGGGCTGTACTGTCAGTACGGGTACGAACAGCATACAAATCCATTTTCCATTCGCTGTGTTGTCTTGTGAAAGAAGCTCCGTATTTAATTCTTTCAAGTTTGCCCCATCACGCCCACCAAAGACGTACCACTATTGTGGGCTGCGTATGAAGTGTGTGGATGAATGAAGAATGCACAGTGTCTGAATTCCGTCAGCCTGGTGTGTCTGGGTGACGCAGCCAAGAGTGTGTGAGTCCTACCTGAACGGCACCTGGTCCGTCCGGATGCCTGTTTAGGGGCAGGTGCTCTCCAACACCGTTCCCACATCCCACGACTGGCCCCCCCCAAACCCCCTAATCCCCCCCTTCCACTACACCCCCACTCTCCCCCCTGACTCGCCGCCGCTCACCCGCCGTTGTCTTAACCACCACGTCTCCGTACCCCACCGTAGTCAGTGTGGTGGTCACGAAGTACAGCGCGTCATGCCAGGGCAGCCTCTCCACCGCCTGGACCAGAGAGGCGGATGTGAACAGCAGCGCCAACACGCTGGCCACAAGCTGTGCGCATTGGCAGGGGGAAAAGGGGAAAATGGGGATGTGTGCAAAGGTCAATGGAACACTGCTGAGGGGAAGGGGAGGAGGGGAAGAGGAAAGGCAATCATGTGATGACGCTAATGATGGTATTGCTGATAATGATATGATGATAATGGTGATGATAATGGTGATGATGGAAAACTGACCAAGGGGCAAACTGCCCCGACATCTAAGCAGGTGAAGGAGGGCCCCCCCCTACCTGCATCAGCCGCACGTTCACAGCCCCACTGAGGAGGGCGGAGCGACTCAGCTTCATGAGGGGCAGGTTGCCGGTCAGCAAACACAGCCGCAGCAGCCGGAGCGCCCTGAGGGGGAAAGGGGAAGGGGGGGGTGGCCGCCAGGCGAAGGAAGGAATTAGAGGAGGACGCAACAGAGCTATTGGGGGGGTTCAGTGTAGGGTTTTCCCTCCTTCCCCACCTCACTCCCTTCCCACCTCACTCCCTTCCCACCTCACTCCCTTCCCACCTCACTCCCTCCCCACCTCACTCCCTCCCCACCTCACTCCCACCCCACCTCACTCCCTCCCCACCTCACTCCCTCCCCACCTCACTCCCCACCTCACTTCCCTCCCCACCTCACTTCCCACCTGAAAATCCGAAACCACCTCAAATCCAGTCGTACACCCTGCAGCCCCACCCCCAGCCACCCCGCCCCGCATAGCTCCAGAAGCCCCGGGGCGAATGAAACCACATCCAGCAGGCTGTGCGGAGTGACCAGCATGTGCAGCCAGGAAGAACCCGCCGACTGAGGACGCAAATCACAACGGCGGTAGCAGCAGCAGGGGGAGATCAGGCGGGACGGTGGGTGGGTGGGTTCAGAAACGGGACCCGTGCAGGGTAGGGCTGTGTGTGTGTGGTACGTGGCATAGTGTGATGTGTATGGGACGGGGGCCCCCTCGTGCGGGGTGCTTCAGACCCTGCCACGGCAGTATGGGTCCGGTCACTCAAATACAGACCAATCACTCCAACCTGGTCGCGCTTCGTCATTATGAACTCCCACGAAGCTGCACTCCCGGGCTGCTCTTTTCTTTTGGTACGGAGCTGTACAGTGCCGTGCCGTACCTTGATTCTCGTCGCCATGTCGACCGCAAACACCACTGACAGGGCCAGATCGGCGGTGTGGCGCCATGACCCTCTGGCGGCGGGTTCGTATGTGCTCCAGATGTAAAGCGCCACAAAGGCTAGAGAGGCGGCCACCTGGCCCGCCTGGGTGGGGGGAGAGGGAAAGAGGGGCTTGTGAGCATGGACCTGTCGGCCGAGCCCAGGGGCTGCCAACCTTCCCAACACCTAAGGCTGCGACGCTATCTGACCTTGCGGGAACAACCCGTAGCGGTAGCGTAGCCACCTAATTGTCAAGTCTCAATGCTTCTATTTGGCCTCGGAAAGCTGTACTGGTAAATTTCGCTCCGAGCAGCACACGCGTACAGTATGTCTTGGCGTGAGAAGACGCCGGGCGAGGTTGATCCATTTCCTGTCCATCGCCCGCCGATTTATTTCCTCACGGCTTTGCATTACCTGCAGCAGCTGCCGCAGCTCTGGACCCCGCCGGAAAGTCCCCCGGAGCCTCGACAAACCCTCCTCCACGACCTGCGGCAACGAGAAACCGAAAACGCGTCACGGTATTCACGTGATGGCGGATTCCCTGAGCCTGAACAATTGGAGATTCGCATCCGGATTCCATCGATTCCATAGATAAATTAGAAATGGTGCAACACGGACGAAAAGCCGTTCGTCGACTATAACAGCTCACGAGTCGCCAAGGCAAAATCAAAAGAATAAAAGACAAAATTCGTTGTGCCGCACTGCAGGGAAGGAATCATGAATTGGCTGCCAACTCTTGCAATCTACACGTGACCGTTCGTGACACGTTAACGGTCATAAGACTTGCAACTCGTCCGGCCTACTTTCTCTATCCGATTATACACAAAACCTAGACATTCAATGTGACAAGTTCAATTTCCTTGCTCTAACAGGAGCAGGCAGCTGAATTGCAGCACGCGCATCCCTCCAAGCTAACCCTAATCCGGAACCAAGCTGTCGTCTCAAATAAGATTGCAGAAGCAAATACAACTTACTGATCCAATGATGGCAATCGCGCTACTGATTGCATATCCAACCGTTGGCGACTTGCTGTCGGCTGTCCCATGTCGAAAGGCAGCGGTGACGGTGTGGCAACTTCTCCGAGGAGTTCTGGCGTGCTTGATGGGAAGCTTTGTACCAAAGCTGGGCTTTGCCCACCGCTTACTTGCGGGCTGTGCGCTAGTGAATAAACGTGACAACATACAGCTGCTTTTTCTTAGTGCTCACATGTGTAATTTACGCAATGCCTCATTGACGTTCTTGTACACAATGCTGATGCGCGTTTAAGTATTGGCAAGTAGCTGGGTTTCACGTTTGCAACGGATTTCGTACTACGTGCAGCGCTTCGTTATGTTACAGTTTTGTTGTAATTGACCATTTATACCCCTGGAAGGGTCTACTAACGTTACCGCCTCCCGCCTTTTATCCGGCAGGATACTCAAGGCAGCGCATAGGCCTGAGTTCAAGAGTGGAAGTTCCGAAAGCACACGAGCAATGGTCGTGTCATCCAGCTTTCCCTTACACGCACTTTGCTTGGCCTAGACCAATCGCCGACATCCACTCGCTTGAATGCACACATCCTCTTCGTTCTATTAGCCATCCCCACGCGCCCTGCCCCTATCAGACTACTTCGCACGATCAAACTACCGCTGCTCATGACGACGTACTCGCCTACGGCTACAGCCGCATACCATGAAATGGTAGAGACTGTTGTTAAGCTGTCGACATGGATCCCACAGTTGATTTCTCACCCACGCAGCTTGAAACCAAGATGACATCTCCGCTCGAATTTTTGCAAAATCATAGGCATCCGCCTTGACTGAAGAGTAACCCGCTTCCGGTCAGTTATAACCGAAAGAGGCCGAATAACAGTCCGCAAGCTATTATGCTTAGAAGCACTTCCGGTGCACAATCGACGGACCACTCTCGTCGTACTCGCTCTTCGCGATCCACATTTGCTGGAAGGTCGACAAGGACGCCAGGATTGAACCACCAATCCACACAGAGTACTTGCGCTCCGGCGGGGCGACGACCTTGATCTTCATGGCAGACGGCGCAAGGGCCGTGATCTCCTTGGTCATGCGATCAGCGATGCCTGCAATTGTTCAACAGCACAGATCGCATTTGTCAAGGCACTGTGACCTTCACGGAGGACGATGGAGTTCAGGGGGAGCGATGCAACATGCAAGCCTCCAGATACTGACGGAATTCCATAGATCCGTCCGTGACATAGACGCTAAGAACCGCTTATTCATCCTCATAAGAGTTCCCCGAGCCCCAAACACCGTACCTCCTGTCTGTCCCGCGCTAACCCGGTTCTAATCGCTAATGCGATCACAACATGTCCTGAAGTCTAACAGTAGTATGCATTGCTTACCAGGGAACATGGTCGTTCCACCAGAGAGCACGATGTTGTTGTACAGATCCTTGCGGATATCGACATCGCACTTCATGATGCTGTTAAAGGTAGTGTCGTGGATACCGACCGCCTCCATGCCGATTAGGCTAGGGTTGTACAGCACCTCAGGGCAACGGAAGCGCTCGTTGCCAATTGTGATTGGCTGCAGGGAGAAAAGAGGGCAATTTTAACATTATGGACAACGACTTTTTTCGTGCAATGCCGACACAATCAAATGTATCTAAGCTGATCATCACCGAAAGTTTTAGGCTATTCGTCGGCGTCTAGCTACGGCCGCACCTGGCCATCAGGCAGCTCGTACGTCTTCTCAAGCGCCGAGCTGGAGGCTGCTGTTGCCATTTCCTGCTCGAAATCCAGCGCCACATAGCAGAGCTTCTCCTTGATGTCGCGCACGATTTCACGCTCAGCAGTGGTCGTGAATGAGTAACCACGCTCTGTAACGAAGGGAAGCCGTTCAACACAAGTCAAAACACACGACTCATAACCCATTTCTCGCGGTACGGTATTTTGGTCCCCCTATCCGAATGCCTCACCCATTAGAATCTTCATCAGGTAGTCCGTCAGGTCACGGCCGGCAAGGTCCAGACGCAGGATGGCGTGCGGCAGCGCGTAGCCTTCATAGATGGGCACCGTGTGGGTTACACCGTCACCGGAATCTAGAACGATACCCGTCGTACGACCGCTAGCATACAGCGACAGCACGGCCTGCAGTTGTCAGCATGAAGGACAGCAATTAAATATTACTTTCCTACTGTCATTAGTGGCAGTAGCTAGGGTTGCACCCTTAACAACTACCCCGACGCACGAAACATGATGCCACCCCAAGTGCGCAAATCGAAATGAGAGGGGTGAATCGAACAACAGCAATCGAGGTATTACTAAGTCCCCTCCCCCAATCGTCACCTGGATCGCCACATACATGGCAGGGACGTTGAAGGTCTCGAACATGATCTGCGCAAACGGAGATTATCGGGAGGCAAGCTTGGGAACGAACGCAACGGTATGTGCATAAAACAATATCCGTACCTGCGTCATCTTCTCACGGTTCGCCTTGGGATTAAGAGGCGCCTCCGTGAGAAGGACTGGGTGCTCCTACAGATTTGGGAAGGAAAGCAGTTGTCAATGTCGAACTGGTCCATAGCTGAAAGCCAAGGAAGCTAGTACGCAGACGCACCTCCGGTGCCACACGAAGCTCATTAAAGAAAGTGTGGTGCCAGATCTTCTCCATGTCATCCCAGTTGGTAACGATACCGTGCTCAATAGGGTAGCGCAACGTCAAGATACCACGCTTAGACTGTGCCTCGTCGCCCACGTAGGAATCCTGGCGAAAACAAAAAGATCATTATAAAAATGTCGAGGAGTCCGTGCCTGCATCGCCGTCATTCTATTCACCTTCTGCCCCATGCCGACCATCACACCCGTATGGCGGGGCCGACCAACAATGCTCGGAAACACAGCTCGTGGGGCATCATCACCAGCAAAGCCAGCCTACAAATCAGGGGCCACGTGTTAGATGCGATCCATCAAAAGCTCAGCAAGGCTGCGGGGTGGGCCTGGCCGGGCCCAACCGAGCAGCAGCCAGAAAACGTACCTTGACCATGCCCGAGCCGTTGTCGCACACCAGAGCAGAAACCTCGCCCTCCTCAGCCATTGTTGCTGCCCTGCATAAGCCCAGCGGTAAGACAGCATAGGTTGCATCGTTGGCGATCGAACATGGACAAGGCCCCGGACTTCATGTTATGGCAACGGAAGTTAATCCCCTTCTTATCCTGGGGCAGAAGGGCCTCGCAGCCACCAAACCTCCTAGCTGCGGCTGCCCGAACGCTAAACACGTCGCGCGTACCTTTTTTAGAAGGCTGTGCGAAGTCAAGGGCCGGTTGGTGCTGATAGTAACTGGTGCAAGGTAAAACAAGCAATCTGGATGATGATAGTTTATAGCTCGAGTGAAAAGGATGTCCTGTGCCGTACGTGAACGTATTGGCGGGATAATGTAAAGCCGCGAATATGCATCAACAAGCCCGGCTAATTATTCCTTTTTTTCGTTACGTTTGGTGTCTGGATCGTGACCGACTAGGGTCCATAAGACCTCTCTTCAAGCTTTCAAAAGCAAGCTTTCGAAATTTGCTTGATTGCGTTGCGGGGCCGGTGGAGACATGATACACAGGCCACTGGATAAGGCAGGAAGCTTTCCTTCAGTAATATGGTACTGCCAGACCACAAGGCCACGGCGGACTACTAGCCCGTGATCGGCCGTATCTTCCATAGGTTACCTTGCTTGGCCGGTAAGCTCTTGCCAATGAACAGCTACAAGCTGGCCCTACCGCTTGGTTATACTTGCTGAAGGAGGCCGCAGGAAGAGGATTGAAGCGCTTGGCCATTTGTGCTCGTTACCCGTGCGTTTATCACTATAGACATGGGATGCCGCTCAAGCAGCGAATCGCCCTCAGGACAAGGGAACACAGTGCTCGCCGTTTAAGTGCTGTCCGGCCTAATGCGGCACATCGGCCCCCAAAGCTAATCCCGTAAAGGGGGGTTGGGAGTAGGGACGGCACCCGAAGCTATGGTTGCGTCAGGGGTTCTTGTCATAAGTAAGGGAACACCATTTTATGGGAGTAGAAGCTGGGATCAAGGGGGGCCCAGCGTGGAAGATCAAGCGCTTGACGCCCTTCTCTCTGCCTGACTGAACCCTGTGAGTGCGTACGAGAATGTTTAGGCTGTACTTGCCATCCAAGAGCAAAATGGCCTGTTGAAAGCAGTGCTGCTTCCAAAGCCCGTACTTCTGGCTGATGTGGGGGTTGCTTAGGATTAGCCATATTACACCGGCAGTAGCACCTGCGGCTTATGTAACAGCCATGAGTTGGATACCAGCACCTGCCGTACAAGCGGCAAGCGAGCGAAACGCACATTAAGGGCATCCTAGGGCTCATGTTCATCCACGGACGGGAAGGATACGCGCGATGCGATTGTGCCATGGGAACCGCCTCGGCAACGCATTGGCAGATAGGCCAGGTATCTGGTACAGCAGCTCACCCACTCCTCGGCAGGGTAAAGAAGCATCCTTGCCTCCATCTCATTTTCATGGCAGGCGTGTTTAAGCTCCGTGGGAACTAGCCTCACCTCCGCAGTCACGAGCTAAACCGGTGGATAAGGAAGCAGCTCAGGCCTGCAACTGACAGGCCCCTGGATTTTGTTCTGCACATGGTTCCGAAATTTTCTTGAGAGGGAGGCCTCGTGTGATGATGACATGGCCTATGCACTATATACGCACTTGCCTGATGCTATACCGTGTCGCTCGTAATGCGCACACGGACACACCTAAAGCGGCGCAGCAAGTGGACAACAGTCGGAACAGGACGTCCGCAAAGGAACATGATGGGTCAAAGGCTTCTGGACTTGCATGTTGATCGCACTGATCGCAAGGCTAGCCTGTCGTGAAATAGCACGTGCGCTACAAACCGCCTGGTGGGCGGCAGAATTGAGGAGGGCAGCAGCATTTGGGCAGGTGGCCATGCCCACCTAGAGCCATTGATTTCCAGCCTACGGTCTTTATCAGGCGGCGAAATCGCCGAAACCACCTCCTCAAGCGTGCCACTTTCAGCATAGCTTTATGTAATATACATACGTCCTTCTCCCCCAACCCCCTCAAAGGCCCGTCTGTAGGAAGGCATGGGGTTCTCCAGCTGAATTCACTGCCTGTGCAGTGCCCCGCAGACACACGATGGCATGGAGCTAATACCAAATATCCAATATCATTTGATTGCAATCGTAGGGAAGATAATAGGGGGGATCCGCTGCGTGCGGTGCCCGTGGGTCGTGCCACGCCGACCGTGGTGTTTCATCAACTTTGCAGTGTTGTTACGGAAATCGCAATTGAAAACTAGGATATTATTACATGCGAGTTCACGGAAAAATGTTTTCTGCGGGCGAATTCCTCCACGAGCTGCCGCACGTTACGGATTTTATCCTCCAAAAAACTCTCTGCACTATTGGTTTGGCTTCGTTCTTCAAATTGCAGTTTCCTTTGGTTAAGATATATAGGTTTTAATCAAATTCATACCTAGAGTTGGTTGGGCGAATAGACTAATGCATCTGACCGCCCACTCCTCTCTGACAGCCTTTACAAGGCGAGGGCACGAGCCTAGACAACTAGCCCATGTAATTGTTCCATCGTCTCAAACATCTCTGCCTCGCGTGCCTTCAGCTCGGATTAACAATGCACGGCGTGCAAGGGTTGTTTACGTTGCGGGTGCGTTTAAGAGCTGCGGTGCTCGCAATGTCCCGATGAAGAAACACTACATTGCCCGAGCTGTACCCAATTCGTAATTCTCTGTGACAAAGTTTGATTATGATGCCCTGCTCCTGCCCAATATGTTTGCCGGCTTTCAGGCGCGTACGGAGACTTTATGGAGCGGGAGCGCAAGACGAATGCTGATGTAGGACTGTCTGGGTTGGCAGTTCGCCATAACCCTTACCCACGTTCCGCCCACGCCCATGAAGCCTCAAATGAAGCAAAGCCTGGGACGATCCGTAGGGTGACACGTCTCCCCGGCCTCATCACCCGTCATTTCACCCTCTAATTCGCGTCATAGCCCTCCCCACTCCCCGTCGTTCCTCTGGCCTGCTGTGCGTGCAATTATGGCGACACCCAAGAATGCCCAATTCGGAGAACGGGCTTTAGGTCACTTCGAAGGATCTTGGTGCAACCAAAGCCTCCTTAGCAGCGGCTTCTTCCCCCAAACACCTCCGCGTCCCCGTGTCATACCCACACGCCACATACTGTCTGTCCCCACGCACCTGCGCTAGCTGTCTGCCCGGGCGCCGGCTTTTGGTTATTTGCATTGCCCCCGATCTGGGCCGCATGCTTCCCCAGTCCTGCGGGGGCCTGCAGAACCAGAGCCTCCCCGCCTCCCCGCTCCGGCGCCGCCACACAAAAGTAGCCTTCAGTAGACTCATCAGCCGCACACATCCACACCCGCACCTCCTGTATACGACCAGATCCTAGTTTGGTGGAACCGTGAAAGACGCATGAGGCCATCCACAAAGGACCACCTCCGCGGTCCGCCGGCGGTCCCGATCCCAAGCGGACCAGTGTCGGCAGTCAGTCCCTAGAGTGCGTAGAGTACCTAGAGCCAGCTCTGAGGGGGGCAAAGAGGTTCACTATGTACCGGTACTGCGGTGTGCGGAGGACTTGGGGTTTTACTCGGGGGTTGACTCTTTTTGACACCAGAGTGTGCGGGTGGGGCGGGAGGGGGGAGAAGAGACGGTGAAGTCCCTCGGGAGTGAGTGAGACCCATTGCGCGCGGGAATTGTCGGTCTTCTGGACCGTCAGGTGGCCTCTGCGTGCTGCCGTCAGCACGGCGTGAGAGGAGAAAAAGGCGGGGCACCTGAACCGGTCCAAGACCCTTGGAATCGTGAAGAAGAGGAAGAACAACAACAACAACAACAACACCCTAACACACACCTTTACGCTCACAGCTAAAGAGAGCTCTTGCGCCGATCAGCTTGACAACCTCCCGCACTATCGTCACATAACTTGGCGCATTCTTGCTGTCGCCCTGCGAAAAAATGTCCCTCTCCACCTCTTCGCCAGATCACGGCGATTCGTGGCGAGGTGGATGCGGCCATGGCGGCCGTCAAGTCCCGGCTGAGTCAGGCGGCCGGGGGGGGTTCCGGTTCCCGAGGCGCTGCGGAGCGGGACCCCGCGCTGGCGGTCCGGGCGGAGCGGCTCAAGGCCAAACTGAAGAACGCCATCGGGGTCATGCAGGAGGGGCTTGTGGAGCGAGACGCCGAGGTGCGAGGGGGGGGAGGGGGAGGGGGAGGGCCCGGGAGGGGAGGGGGAGGGGGAGGGCCCGGGAGGGGAAGAGGGAGAGGGAGGGGGAGGGCCCGGGAGGGGAGGGGGTAAACGAGGTAAGCGAACATGCAAGAGGTGGGGAGGGGAAGCGTTGAGAGGGAGAAGAGTGTGCGGTGTGCGGGTTTAGGGGAATCGCATTTGACGAGGAGGTTGTGGCGAGGGGAGAGGAGGGGGGTTTGTGGGCGGGTGGGGCTGGTGGCGGCTGGTGGCGGCTGGCGGGTTCTTCACAGCGCTTTCTGTTCTTCCGCTCATCTTCCTACTTTCCTGCACCCCTTCCGGCACCCCCACTTAACCCCCCACTCCCGGACTTCATTATCCCGATTGCCATCCTACCAGCATCCTTTTCTCTCTCTCTCTCTCTCTCTCTCTCTCTCTCTCGCATGCCATCCTGCAGAGGTGTCGGATTTTGAGCTTCTCCATATACATTAATGATTCCCCTCCTTCCCAACCCACCCCATCCGCAACACCCACATCTACACACACGCTCACGCTCACGACTTGGCTCTTTGCCCCCGGAGCATGTGATACTCCGTTCCCCATTTTTTTATATCCACACGTTCGCGCTCTCTTCCAGGTGCGCCTGCTGCTCCTGGCCGCCATGGCGGGAGAGCACATCCTGCTGATCGGGCCGCCGGGTACCGCCAAGTCGGAGGTGGGCCGCCGCCTCAACACCCTGGTGGACGGAACCTACTTTGAGCGGCTGCTCACCAGGTTCTCTGTACCCGAGGTGGGTAGGAGGAGGGGAGGCGGGTGGCTGAGGGGGCGGGAGGGAGGCGGTTGGAGGGAACGTAGGTGGGGGGACGTAGGTGGGGGAAAGGGGCTCTGCTTTCGTGCTCGTGGCGCCGCTTGACATTGTTCAATATCGTCACCGTGTTCTCTCTCGTCCCCCTCTGCCACTCGTTTGTGGTTCGTCTTTCCCCCATCTTTTACGTGCTTAGACTTTCCCCCATCTTTCCGTCTATCCCCGGTATCTGCTTACCCCCACCCACCCACCCCGCCCTCCTCCCGCCCTCCTCCCGCCCGCATTTCCCTCTTATCAGGAGCTATTTGGGCCGCTGTCAATGCGCGCTCTGGAGAACGACGAATACATCCGCCAGGTGGGGCGATGTGTGCGCGTGTCAAGGCACAACTGCTCAAACCCCCAACTGCCATGTATTTCTAACTGTCAACCACCTAACTGTGAAAACCCCCAACTGCCTGCGTGATAATCTTCCTCTTCCCAGGTGGATGGCTACCTGCCCACCGCGGAGGTCGCATTCATTGATGAAATTTTCAAGGTGCGGCGCCGTACATGTAGCTACCGTACATTGGGCGGGATGGGAGGGTTTCGCGCCCTGATGATGTGGGTCCTCGGTTCTGCGCCATCAGACCGAAGCCGAGCGGGCTTTCTAGGGTTTGTGTGTGGGGGGGGGGAAGGGGGGAAAAGGAAGGGGGAGGAGAAGGCGTGGCGGTGCGGGGAGGAGGAGAAGTTGGTTCCCGGCTGGTTGGAAGGAAGCGGGTTTGATACAGTGTTGGGTGCTGAAACACATTCGGTGTCAATCCATTTATCCGTGGTGCCCCCGGACACACAAACAGACAGACAGACTCAACCTTTGAAACCCAAGGGGCGGGCCCTGCTTCTCGTCTTGGTTGGGGCATTGTCCTCCCTCCCTCCCTCCCCTTCTCCCCCCCTGTTGGATTTGCATCTCGTACATTGTGTTTTTCCCTCTCTTCCACTTTCCCTCCAACTAGGGGCCCTGGTGGTGCCACCCACAACACAATCCCTAACCCCCCTGCCCCCCTACCTCCTCTTCCCCTCCTTCCTCCACCCCCCTTCGACCAGGCAAACTCCGCCATCCTCAATACGCTGCTCACCGTCATCAACGAGCGACTCTTCGACAACGGAAACAAGCGAACACCCGTGCCTCTCATAAGCATGGTGCGGGAGAGAAGACGGGGAAGCGCGGGGGGAAGTACGGCAGTGCAAGCAGTCACTCATACATAGATGAACCTACACAGGAACCTACCATGGAACGTACCTTTCCCCTGCTAGCGCGCTTATCACACGACGTTAGTCGCTTGCTTTCGTTCAGCGCAGGACATTGTACGGCTGCTTTGTACGGCATATTTTTTTCTTCTTTCTTCCCGGTGTATGTCCCTCTGCCCCCTGAGTTGCCCCGCCCTTTCTGCTAACCCCACCTCAATTCCCTTCCCCTGCATTCCTTTTTTCTTTTTCCGCTCCCTCTTTCCCCCTCGCTGGAGAACAGGTGGGGGCCTCCAACGAGTTGCCGGAGAGCGAGGAGCTCGATGCATTGTACGACCGTTTCCTTGTACGGCGGCAAGTACGGCAGGTGTCGCCCGCAGGCGTTGCGCAGATGCTGACGTACTACTCGGGCTCTGAGGCTGTAGGCGGCGCCGGCATTTCCCGTCGTGTGGACCCGGCCCTCCGTCTCACCCGCGAAGACATTGTTGGCTGCAAGGCGGCGGCGCTGTCCTCCGTACGAGTGCCGCAGAGCGTCATTCAGCTGGTCACAGACCTGCGGATTCACCTGCAGGTCTGCGAGTAGGGGAGGGGGGAGGAGGAGGAGGAGGGTTGAAGGAGGAGAGGAGAGGAGAAGAGGGAAGTCAAGGCGAGGGTGGGGGACGCGGAGGGGCTTTCCGGAAATGAAGACCACTCGGGCTCTGGGGGCGTCAGACGGGAATATGACCAAGGTGGTGGTGGTGTGTGTGTGTGTGTGTGTGTTGGCGGGGGGAAATATGGAGGGGGGCCGGAGAAACACCAGCGGGCACTGTGCCCCGGCGGGGCCGTGACGTCACCCAATTTGAACCGCAGGAGAAGATGTGAAACCCGGTTGGCTGGGTGGCTGGGGGTGAGGGGTTGAGGGAGGGAGATTCCCCTGCTGCTGCCGCTTGATGAGGGGGGAGGGCGAGGGGGAGGAATGTGCGGGATGTCGTGTCGGCAGGAAGAGTCGAGCGGAGGGGGAGGTGGTGGGGTAGATGTTTACACAGATGGATGTACATGATTGCGTGTATGTATGTGTATGTGTGTACCGCGTACATGCGGTGGTGGTGAGACCCGCCGAGCCCTTTCCGACCGGGGGGGGAAGGCAAGGGGCGGGGAGGTTGGGTTTGTGTTGTGGAGGAAACACGACGTGCGAAGGAAATGGAACGAGGAAAAAGGCTCTGTGTGTGTATGTGTGTGAGCGGGAAGCAGTCACCGTTGGCGCTGGTGGCGGGTGGGGAGATGTGCCCTCCTGCCGCGGGTGATGGCATCTTCCCCTCTTAGCTGCGGCTACCTCCCTCCCTCTCTCCACCCCCCTCTTGACTTGGAAGTGCAAATATGTTTCCCTCCCTCCTGCCTCCCGCCCGCCCGCCCTCCAGGAGCGGTTCGAGCCCCCCGTCTACGTGTCGGATCGCCGTCTGGTGAAGTCCATACAGCTGCTGCAGGTGTGTGTGGGGGGGGGGTGGGGAGTGGGGGGGAGGGCAGGAGGTGAGAGGGGGAGTGCGGGGCAGCCTGTCGGCCAAGGGGGGCCCAACTGGCTGACGGAGCTTGCGGACCTTGCTGCCGTACAGGAGGGACACGAGGGGAGGCGAGCGGGATGGGAAACAGATTGTAGCATCCACACACACAAACATACAGACAGAGAGATGGACAGACCCCATTTCTTTCCCTCAAAACCCCAAAACTCTAAGGCCTAACCCACCACCCACCCACCCACTGTGCCCTTTTTGCCATCACCTTGGTTACCATCACCTCCTCCTCCTCCTCCCCTTACCCGCCTTCCATTCCTCCCCAGGTGGCAGCGTACTGCAACGGCCGCGACACGGTTTCGGAGTACGACTGTTTGTTGTTGCAGCACGTGTTGTGGCAGCGCCCGGAGCAGTCGGACCGCATCCATGACCGCATTATTAGTCACCTGTCCGTGGATGACGGGCTAAAGCAGGTGATTGGGATGGGGATGTGGTGGTGGTGGGGGGGGGTGGGGGTGGGGGACGGAACGGAAGTGTGGAGGTGTGGAGCAGTGTTTTTAAAACTTTTTTCCGATGGTAATCCTTTAGTGACCAAGTGGTTACTGCGGGGGTTTTCCTTGGTAACCACCTTGCGAATCTTTTCCCCCAAGCGAGTATATGCTGAACAGGAGCCCACTAGAACCATGCATCCAAAGATCCAACTTTGACGCTATGTACGCCAACGTGTTCCCGAGCCAAGCTCAGTAGAGCATCACTGCTCCCATCCAAGCGTCGAAAACATTTCTAGGTGGTCCCCACTACCCGGGGGGGTCTGTGGCCCCCATTTCCTGGCGACCACCACCTGGTTCTACTACTGGCAGCTGACTCTAAGAAACATTTCCCAGTGAACTTTTTTCTCAGTAACCACTTGCTCACCACGTAGTAACCACTTTTGAAAACACTGGTGTGGAGTATTGTACCGGGGGTGGGGGAAGGCGGTGGGGATCCAGTGGGCTGTGTAAATGGAGGAGGCGTGAGGTGGTTTTGCCTTGCTTCTTCCTCACCACCTTTCCGAACATCCCCTAATCCCACCCAACCCCCTTCGCACACACGCTTAGAAAAGACCCTCTAGCCCTCCGCTCTGCTTTCCTCCTCCTCCTC
This sequence comes from Volvox carteri f. nagariensis, assembly GCF_000143455.1. Taxonomy (NCBI): domain Eukaryota; kingdom Viridiplantae; phylum Chlorophyta; class Chlorophyceae; order Chlamydomonadales; family Volvocaceae; genus Volvox; species Volvox carteri. The sequence continues at coordinate 42,236 of NW_003307595.1, forward strand.
CTCTTCCTCCTGCTCCTCCTCCTCCTCGCCGACAGGTCCAGTACCTGCTAGGCGGGCTATTCAGTCGGGCATGTCGCTCTCTGGGCAATGCGGACAAGCTGGCGGATATCAAGGTGGGCCGGTATTGAGGTGGGGGGGAGGGGGGAATGGGAGCGCTGGGGTGCCTGAGGGGGGGGAGAAATAAGGAAAGCCGCAGCAGCGGGTGGGGGGGGGGGCGATTAGGGAGCTGGTTGGGTTTTGAGCTTGTGTATCTGTATATATGTGTGTATGCATCGTGTATGAATGAGCTGAGCCGTGAGGTATACAGGTTGAGGACTGTTTGTGTATACCTGTCCATCTGTCTGTCTGTGAGGATGCAGGGCGTAGTAAGGGGGTTTAGGTCGCGTGTGTGGTCTGGTTGGTGGCGTATTCATCGTGTGTGTGGGGGGGGGGAGGAGGAGGAGGAGGCGGGGGCGGGGGCCTGTTGCTCCGGGGGCTCCGGGTTGAGGGCCCTGCAGCAGCAGCAGCAGCGGCACCCCCTGTTGAGGACTACGGCACAGGAGGTTTGGGGGGTGGGGTAGGGGTTAGCGTTTGCGCGGGGTCGGGGTCGGGACCAGGGCCCCTTGGGTGCGAACCCCCTTTGTGTTGCCTGCCTTCGCGGTGGGGTGGGGGGGAGCGAGGCAGCTGAGCAGCAACGTGAAGGGAGGCTGCCTGGGGCGCGAACTGTGTGATGTCCTTGTTGCGACGTGTTGATGTCCGAATCCGTTGTCCTCCCGCTTCCTACCCCACCCTCTCCCCTCCCTTCCCCCCTTTTTAACTACAAGTAATTCCCTCATTGCAGCTCCAGTCGAGCCGCCTCTTGAATTTCCCTTTCCCTCCACCTCCCCCCACACACACACGTCTTTCCCCCCCCACACACACCCCATACCCCCCACACCCTCAGTCCGAGGTGAATGGCCTGGTCCAGCTGCTGTCCGACAAGTACCAACAGGTGGCGGGTAACCTCACCGGTGAGCGGTGCAGTCGGAGGGGAGGGGAGGGGGAGAGGTCGGTTGCACTCGTTGTTTCCTTGCCACGGCTGTGCTACCACCACTATCACCCTTCGCTCCCAAACAGCTTGGCAGCGGCATTAAACAACCCGACCGCTCCCTCGCCCCGCCCCAACCCACTCCATGCTCGTACTTACAATGTACTCCCTCCTCCTCCTCCTTCTCCTGCTGCTGCCCTCCACGCCCCGGGCCACGACAGAGACCATTTCCCGCCGGGCAGTCCAGCAGCACACAGCACAGCAGTAAACCACCATACCATACCAAATTAGGTCGGGAAGGGGGTGTGGGGGGGAGAGGGACTCTTCCCCTGGCCGGCCCTTCCCCACCCCCTCCCAACTCCCCTCCTCCCGTAGGGTGACATGACGTCAACACACACACACACACACACAGCGCCGGCAGTTCGTATTCCCAGCACCCCCCTCCCCTCCCCTTTCCTCTCTGCAGGCGGCTTTCCCGTCGTCCTGGACAACTTGTGGTTGAGCAGTGAGGAGAGCGCTGCAGTAGCCACAGCGCTGGAGCCCAAGCTGGTCAAGACCAGAGCTGCGGTGGAGCAGGTGCGAGTGTGTGTGTGTGTGTGTTTTTGGTGTGTGTGTGTGTGTGTGTGTTGGTGTGTGTGTGTGTTGGTGTGTGTAGAGGGGGGGGAGGGAAGATGAGGGGTTGGGACTTGGTTTGGTCGGTCGGTCTACCGAACCGACTTACTGCGGGAGCTGCTGCTGCTGGGGTACCCGTCGAGACACAGACACACACACAGACAGACTCACAGGGGGCCAACCTCAGTGCCCAGGTGGCGCACCGCAGCTGGGCTCGCTTGTGAGGACTCCCTCTGGTCCCCTGCCTCCCCACTCCGCTTTTCCCTTTTAGCACGTGGACTCCCCCGCTCTCCCCCCTTTCCCTCTCCCCCTTGACTCGTATTGTCAAACTCTGAACTACGGTACGGCACACCAACGAACTAAACTGAGGAGTTTAGCCGGAGGGTCCCCCCCTCCAGGGTGCCTGAGGGCGGTGGGTTACCAGCCCTAGAACCCTAACCCCTGGGGTCGTGTCGCATGCCCTTCAGGTTCTGTACGACGTGTTGACTCTGGAGGTGGCCCTCCAGTTCGGGTCCGACCCGGTGACTCTGGCCAACCTGATGCCCCGGCAGTGGGCGGACTTCATCCGCAATAGCGATATCGGGGACGTGAAGCCCATTGGTACGACACCGCTGGCGGGGATGATGAGGAAGCCGTGAGGGACAGGAGGAGCAGGAGGAGGAGGAGGAGGAGGAGGAGGGCCTTGGCCAGAGCTGGGGAGGCATGGCGGGATGGGGAAGGGGCGGGAAGAGAGTGAGGCTGAGTACTGCGGTGGACAAGGTGATGTAGGTGGTGCTGGTGCCGGTGCTGGTTAGGGAGCGCTAGGGGCTGGCAAGAACCAACAGCGTACCAACTACCTTACTGCGGCAGCGAGTTAAGAGAGGTTGAGAGGGGGGAGGTTTGAGAGGGGGGTTCTGCAGAGGGGTAAATGATGGCGGGGATGGGGGTTATGTAGTAGCCCGTGATGGGTAGTGGCTTCGTTTGCCTGAGGTAGGTTTTCGTGTGTGGCATATGCCGAGGAATGGGGGACAGAGGGTTGGGGAGGAGAGAAGGTGCACGGGTGTAAGAAACTTGACATGGCTGACTCCTGTTTAGGTGGGGGGAGTGGAGCTAAACAATGATCGTGAATGGAGGGAGGAGGAGATTGGGTGGTGGCGGCGGTGCAAGTTGATGCGTCCCTTAGCGTCAGGCCTGGCCCTGCAAACCCACACCTCCCCCCCCTCCCCACAGCCAGCTCGTCCATGCATGAGTGCCATGTCGCAGTGAGTGAGCGTTTTCTTGGGTGGTGCCGTACTTTAGAGCGGAGAGGGACCGCCTACTAAGGCCGGGCGGCCATGCGTCTTCTCCCTATCGGTTACTATGGACTATCGGCTTCAATGGACCTGTGATCAATCCGACAGGTTGCAGGTAGGCAACTCGGACAGCTATCGCCCCACCTCTACCTCCCTTTTCTTGGTGTGAAACATGGCACGTGGCGCATGCGTGATGATGCCCGGGGGAGGTGATGAGGTTGCATCTCTCTCGACATGTGGTGAGGGTGCAGCGGGAAGGGGGTTGTGAGGGTCCTGTCGGCACCTTGATGCGGCTGCGGCACCTGCGGCACCTGGTGATGCTGTGTTCGGACATCGGCACATGCTGGTACTGTTGTTGCTGCTGCTACTGCTGCCGCTGCCGGCGCCAAGCTCCCAGGCATTTGCGAGGGCAGGCGTTCTGCAGGTGTGATACGAAATGGGTGTGTGCTGCACAAATCGTCGTGCAATGCGATGTACGGATGTAAAGGAATACGGATTATGGGTTTGCATGTGGAGATCTGGGAAGATGTGGGCGCCGCCCATGTGGGCGTATCGCTAAATGGGTGCCGCGACTGTACAGTGTATCCGGACGGACCGGCTGTCACTGGCTCCGAGCGAGTAGATGAATGGATGGATGGGTGCTGCTATCGCTACTGCTGCTGCTGCTGGTGTCGCCGCATGAAACAGCTGTAGAGGCCCCTCCTTCACAACCCGCCCTGAGCGCGACCCGGGGACTGAACTAGGGCAACAGCGGCAACTGACAGTAGTTCGTTAGTTAGTTAGTTAGGGAAAATGGACACGTGGTTGAAGTTACTAGCTACGGCCTGTCCAAGATGCGCAGATGCTCCCGGAGACACAAAACAAAGTTCGCTTTGACAAAATTTGCAAAATGTCATCGTGAAGGAAGGGAAAACGTCACCCACATCACATGCACCCACAAGCGCGCCTCCGAGAATCGGGGCCCTGCAGCTTGCACCTCACTAAAACACCAGCGGTAACTGCCTGGCGCGATTATAACGGACGCCGTACAGCTTAGCTGGACTCTGGTCCTCCCACAGCACTTCCTCCTCCATTCGTCCGGGCACACCGTATGCGGCATTGGGTCGCCGGCTCATATGCAACGCATGCGCCCTGTTTGCTCATCCCTCACCCTCCGTCCATGAGAGCGACTAGCCACCCATCAGTGGTCGGGGAGCCTGCAATGCGTGCAAAGGTGCAATCTGTAATAAAACCTTCGTGCACTGCACCTGACATACTGCAGCTCCCGTATATTATATTAATCACACCTTTAGTTCAAGGTCACCAATGAATTGCCACCATCAATTATGATCGCCAACCTTTGCCGCTGCTGCTCCAGGCCCAGCATTGCAGCTTCGCCAAGCCTGACTCGTCTGATGAGCTGGGGCAATTGCGACTTTACGATTATTCATTCTTGAACGTGAGCTGCTTCTCTCTTTTGATTTTGTGGGGCGCTGGAACAAGAAGAAGACGCTTTGTAGAGAGGCGTTCATCTGGCATGTATGTGTAGCGCTCTATCGTATTAGCTAGCGAGAGAAGGGCCTTCCGTTCTCTTGCGTCCTGTTCTCTAGTCCACTTGTCCGTTCTCCGGCCCAAGCACTGGCGTATTGTTTTCCCTCTCCAGAAACCGCCTAGAGAGAGAACTGCAGTTTGGCTATCTTCCCCTCCCTCCAGATATTTCCCCCGCAACAGGTTTGGCTAATAAATGGTTGGCTGGTGCGAGCTCGTCGTCCGTTCTAGATTGCATTTACCTCCTTTCGCGCTTTAGAGGGAGGTCCGGTACCCTCTAAAAATGAAAGGGCCCACAGCCCCTGACAGCGTAACGATGACTTCCCAAGGGGGGGAAGCGGCAATGGAGACGGAGTTTGAATCCCCATCGGGGCCTGACTGACCTGACCTGAAGTGACACGGCTATTGCTTGGGGACGACAATGAAGGCGATCCTGAGAATATGTTAGTTACAAGATGTCAGTCATGATGATGGGCCTTACTCCAACAAAAGGCGACGAAAAGGCCGTGTCCAAGCCCTTGCTGACCAGAACAGCAGGAGCTAGCTCGCGGGGAATAAAACTCCAAGCACCAACATTTAGGGTACCGTAGAGTACCGCCCCAGGATACGCCAGCTTCTCTCGGTTAATTCTGTACGGCGAGCGAGTTGTAGGGCGGCAGTCGTACTAAAGGTCCGCACCCAGCAGCCAGCTAACACGCTGTGGTGCTATGCCCCTTCAACCTGGAGGATCTGACTGTGACGTGGTCGCCGTACAACATCGTACACATGTCTACAGTTAGCATTCCTTCCTAGACCAGCCATAAGCGACGAAAGGGCCGAAAGATCAATCAGGCAAAAAGGACAGCGCGCCTTATCCATGCACCCACGTACACCCATTCAAACATTTGCAGAAAATGACGTGCCGGAGCCAGAAAGGACAGTTCAAGGTGCCACACAAAATAAAACCTGTTGTACACGACGTAAAATCACTACATGCACACATCGAAACACGGGGACGGTTAACTGCCCCCTGGTAATTAACTCTGTCGTAGTAAGACCACAAAGACCACGAAGCACCCGGCGACCATGGCAGCGCTGCTGCTGCCACCGAGGTGCAAGCACGGGAGCCCACCACACCCGTGGGGGCCCCGACAACCTGTCGCATCTGACCCCACCACAGCGGGCAAGTACGGCAAGTACGGAAACCCCACCACCCCAAGGTCCAGTTCATTCAAAAGCGCACACCAGCATCTTCGGTTCAAGGATTCCTGCGTAAGCGGTCCCTCCGCGTGTGCGCGGCGGCCCAGGGGAAATGACGCAACTGATTTGGAAGCTGTCGCGCACTTTGAATTCTCGCGACTGACATGTAAATTATCAATGCCGTCGCCGCCGCCGCAGCAGCAACAGCAATGAAAAGAGCAGGCATGTACAAGTACGTAATAAGGCTTGCGCACAGGCGGAGATGCACAAACATGTACATGTTTGCAGACATTATCACATAAACATAAGTTTTTTTCGGGGCTGCAACGCTGCAACCGCCGCAACCACCGTGTCGTGTGTCGCATAGCGCAGAAGTTCTGAGCGCCATGCGCTCACCATTTTAAGACAATCATTATGATAAATCATCCCGCTGTTTCACACCAGGGAAAGTGCCCGCCTCAAACCCCGGCTAGCACCCCGGCAACATCCTCCTGCCGTGATTGCTCTTTCACATAATCACAGCGTATTCCAGATACGACGTCTGGTTACGCCATCCGTTTGTTGTTTCGCCGCCATCATTTCAGCGATATTAACTGCCGCAATTGCTGCACCGACGCCTCTGCAGCTGGACCCCGCAGTCCAACCCAATAACCAACCATCATCAATCACCACCATTACCATCGCCACCGTGTAAGCCAGCATGCGAGGTTTGAGGTTCCTGTTGCGTAGGTCGCGCTCCACGTCCCCTGGATTGGTTCTTTGTGCAAGGGGTTCTTCCTGTCACTCGTTCTTCTTAGCCGCCGCGGATTTGGGAACAACTAATCCACCGGACACTGGAAACTTCGACACGTTCCCTGCAGGGGCCGCTGCACCGCCGCCGCCATGGGCGACAGGGCACTTGCCACCGCCACCGCTGCCGACCGCACCTCCACCGCCGCCACCGCCACACTTGGTGACCGGCCCGACAATCTTGATCTTCTCCCAAGGAATGGAATGCTTCCGGCGCTTGTGGCGGCGCTTGTGCTTAATGGCCTTCTTCTCAATGTATGCCAGCTCGTGTAGATACCAGATGCTGATTGTGAGACACGTCAGTGAGCTTGTGGCCGCCAGTCCGCCAGCCCAAGCAAGGTTGTACATCTGGTCCGCAAGGTTGCGCTCGATGGCGGGCAGCATCTTGCACAGCCTGGAGCCTTGGTCAGATTTGCTGTACTTGACACAGGCCACGTCGCGCAGCTGCGTCGCGTGCAGGTGCACAAGGGCAGGCAGGTGATGCAAGGGCATAGAAAAATGGAAAGAAAAGGAAAAAGGCGGAACCGGCGGAAACAGATCCGTGAAAAGAGAAAAAAGCGAAATCCATCCGACACATTAACGAGTCCTGTGTATTTATCCCTCGCCCCTAATTAAAGAGAAACAACCCAGACTATTACGAACTGGTGTGGCCCAGAAGCACTCCTCCCCTTTCCTCTGCCCTCCCCTTTCCCTCCCCTCTCCGTAAAATTCATATAAAACACCCCAGCAATCCCCGCCGCACTACCTCCCTCCCCCTCACATCAGTTCACCCAGGTCGTCGCTCCCCCGCACTGACCCACCTTGGGGTCCACCGCCGTGGGCTGCAGCACCACGCCGCACAGAATCACCAAGAAGGCCGAGTACAGCACCAACATGGCAGCCTGGCTGATCAGCAAGATGCGCCGGGAGCGGTACCGTGTAGCCAGCAGCGCCCCGATAAAAGTACCGCCGAGCAGCGCGGCGCACAAAAAGGCCGCATTGGGCCACACGCTGTTGGACAGCACGCCCATCACCTGCTCCACCACCACCCGGGGGTCAAACCAGAACCCAGATCAATTGGGCGCCGGATCGGGCTAAGGCCAGAATGAGTCGGACCACGTCACTACGTCTGAGGGAATGCATCCAGTGTATTGTTGCAGGCAGTACCCCGACCCCGAGCCTCTGTACCGCACGCCTATCTACCTGCCTACCTACCTACCTATCTAGTCCCGGGTGGCCCTGTGCCCTCCTGTGTATCCACCCACGTACCACTTCCCCAGCGACTTCCCCTTCTCCTTGCTCCTTATCGCTTATACAGCCCTACAGGCCACAACCCTCTTCACACAAATCCCCTTAACCCCCTCTCCTTCTTAAGGCCGGCTTTCCTCTCCCTTCTCAACGCACCTTTCGCACCGAGTTGGCGGCTTGCATGGCGAGATAGAGACTGCAGGCAATGGTCACCTGACGCCACATCACGAAGGGGATAACGGGGGAACGAGGGGAAATCATATGATGGTGGTGTAATGTAATATAATGTAATGTAATGATGGTGGTGGTGATGGTGATAACTGTAATCAGGTGCTAAGACGGTAAGAGGTAACCAATGCCCCCTCCCACTTTCGCAAGGGCGGTAACCACATGGTTGGGTTGCGTATGCTTTCTTCACACTACCAGCCGGGCGCACACGCTGGCGCAGAGTAGCCCGTCAGTAACTGCTAGAGAAGGGCGGAGAAACCAAGACAACAAATGTGCGGAAATCAGGCCTGCAGGTGTGCGCAAATCTGAGCAAAGCGCAACTCGCGCCGGAAAATGCCATTTGGGTTTCTGTAGTTAGCAGCTCGACAACAGGCAATTGGGTTTTTTTAACGCGGGGTTTTCAAGGCATCAGGACTACGATACGAAACCCCTTGAGGCTTACAAGAGACAGGTACGACACGAACGACAGCGTCTTCTCAGCTGGCGTGGCGTAGCGGGCGTCCTCAATCCACGAGTTTGCACAGCTGGTGATAAGGGTTAGGACGGGGAAAAGGCAAGGGGCCACAGCACGTCAGCGTGGCGAAGTAATAGGTAGTGGGGTGCAGGAAACAGATCATGGGGTATGACAGAAAGGCGCGCAGCATCCTTGGGCAAATAATGTGATCATTCGGTAAAGATTTCAGAAGTTGCGTTGCACCCAATCTTACCTCACAATGGAGCCCAGCGAGTCGACGTCGCTGTCAAGGTCCGACAGCTCGCTGCTGCGTATAGATAGCTCGTCCAGGTCAGAATCCGAGGGCCATTCCAGCGTCTTGCTCTTTTTTGACATTATCTGGTCAAGCCTGCGGCGAGGAAGGTGACGTTGTAAACCGTGGGCCTTGAAATTGGAGGGCACTCTCCGCAAGCTCGACGGCATGGACACCCTCACCGCTTTCGCGCCTCTGTCCGAAGCGCCTCTTTCTTCTTAACAAATTCTGCCTCACTTTTTATTTGGTTCTGTCAATCAAATCGTTCCGGTGAGGCAAAACAATTTGCATGATGGTAGCGGCATGTGCACTGTTCATTTCACATGATGCATACCTGGTAGAACCATGACACCGGATCCTTGTCAAAGTCAAAGGTCATGTCCTCAATCTTCACCTTCTGCGAAGTAGTTACAAAAGGTCTCCCGTCAGTAAATTATGCATGAGAACCTTTTGTTAAGGAGGGTTATCCACGTGCCTTCTTCTTTTGCTTCTTCCCTGCCTCGCCGTTGGCAGTTCCACTCTGTATGGCAGGTACTGCTCGCTCAGTGCGCTCGGACTCATCCTCCGAGTCCTTGGTTGCTTCTCCTCTATCCTCTGACTGCTCGCCTTCACTTGAAAGCTCCCCATCGCCATCGGCTTCATTAGCCGTAAAGCCAAAAGGGCATGGCATGTTGAACAGCTACGTCTCCTCTGGTAACCTTCCTTCCTAAAGCTAAAGGTTAAATTCACACTTAGAATCAATCATCAACTGGTATGCTTGGTTTGGTTTGGTAACTGCTCAGCATGTATGTTCCGTGCCTGCTGCGAGAAATGTCTTAGGCTCCAGGACTGCCGTACTTGCTGGGCGAGGTCGAGAAAACACACCATCCATGCATGAATGCATTCGCATCCTGATACATGATGAGGATGTCGACAAAAATTATTCTGTTCATAATATAACGCGACCGTACTGCGCCGCCTAGTCCAACTGCCGCAGCTGTTCCCATCGGCGTTTGAAAACTTTAGCATGGCCGAAGCTCGCAAGGATTTTGCGCCAGTTGTTGTATGGGATCCTGAGGTGGGTACCTAGATAAACCTCTAGGATAGCTGCTGAACCTAGTTCATCACCCATTTCAGTTCAATGCCATCGATATGGCCGCCATGCCTGTACCCCAGCACCCACGACCCCAGTGCCACACTTGACAATCTCCACAATCCGTGAAACCTCTTTCCCATCTCCTCGCTTACCGATTCCCCCTCAAACTCTCCTTCTCAAGCCGTTCTCCCTGCCTCCCTCCTCCCCATTCCCAAATTTCGCTTCTAGGTATGCGCGCGGGGGGTCTCTGACGCCCCCCCCTCATATCTACCCCCTCATCCCCTCCCTCCCTCCCCAGCCTGATAATTTCTGCGTATGAACCCCCCCCCCCGACCCCCTGATACACAGGTGGAGTCCTACCTACGTGGAGCTCTGGGCGATGAGCGCTTCCTCCGCACCGCTGCCGCTCTCAGTCGGCCCCCTCGCAGCACGTGCTTGCGGGTCAACACGCTCAAATCAACTCCGCAGGCGAGCTGGGGCGCAGTTGGGGAGTGGGGGAGTGGGGAAATACGAAGGCGGGTAAAGGAAAGGAGGGAAAGGGGGTAAAGGAGGGGGGAAAAAGGGGTTTAATAACCCGGCAGCCCCGTGCGGACTCGGGCTCGGACTCGACACGTGGTTGCAGTGGGGAGAGTTCCCGAAATGAGGCCGCTAAAGGAGGGGGGAAGATCGACTGGGGGAGATGCAATTCAGTAGAGGAGTCCTGCACTAAACACACCGGTTGCATTCGAGCGGCTAGGGAGGTGTGCCGCTAGGGAGGTGTGCGGCTAGGGACAGGGCAGAGGGGAAGCAGCAACATGCCCGGAAGCAGCAGCATGTGAAAGATAAGATACCAGTCCCGTTTGATGTCCAGCATGGACCCAGCGCTACGGGACGGTGAGAAGCGATAGGGGCGAAGGGGAGTCAGGCCAGGGCTCAGTACACCGAGGGGGGGCCGACGGGAAGAGGAGGAGGAGGAGGAGGAAGGGGGGAAAAGGGCTGTTCACAACCCCGTCCCGTCTGCCCCTTAATACAGACATACATGCATACGCACGTATCAGTTCAGGCACGACTGATAACGCACACACTGATGCCCCCCGGAGGTTCCGGGATCGAGACCTGTCAGGGTCGAAAATCCTTCCGATTGGGTGGAAGGTGAGAGTGCCCCTAGTCGATGGACGGTGGTGATCTGGGACAAAATGGGCCTGCGAGCCGACCAGGAATGGAGTTGAGCCGCCGTCGACCCGGCAGATTCCGTTGGATGCCGGTGGTGGGTGCAGAACCTGAGCGATCCACTGAGAAGTCGGCTAGGGTGACTGGATGAGGGTGCCCCGAAATACCGGGGAAGGCACAGGGTTTCGCCGGGTAGCGGCCACGGGTGAAGATTTGGCCCCCCTGTCCCGCACACATCATATTCATCTGCAACTCTCCCCCACCTCCGTCATCCCGCAGGCAGTGCTAGCCCGTGTTCGCGAGGTGCTGGTGGCTGCGGGGTGGGATCCCCAGGTGGCGCAAATACACCCGCAGGTGGGACAAGGGGGGGAGGGCGGCGGCGCCGGGGTGGCGGGGTTCGGATGTACAGGCAGGAGGTGACAAACCGCCGCAGGATAGTCATGGCGTTGTAGGCGTCATGGCGTTGGGTAGATGGGTGGGTAGGGCGGGCGGTTCTGGCAGCGGGGTCTGGATTCGGAGCTGAAACCAGTCCTTGTGCCTGTCTGTTTGTCTGTATCTATGTATGTGTACGACCTCACGGCGGGGCAGATCCAGCACCTGCTCCGTTGAGTAGGGGCAGCTCTCTGACATGGGACTGGACAGGACACCCGTGTGTGTGTGTGTGTGTGTGTGTGTGTGTGTGTGTGTGTGTGTGTGTGTGTGTGTGTGTGTTTTGGGAGAACGTTTATACTAACAGCATGGTCCTGCGATGGCGCGGCACTCCAGCATGGATGGGAAGGAGGTCGGTTCGTGTGTGTTTCCCGTCACGCGCCATGCATCCTCCCGCGGTTACCCCTCCCATACCCCTCGCCCTCCTCGTCACCATCACCATCTTAGCCTCTTTCCCCCCTGACTGACGTACATACATACAGGTGCCGTGTGCCGTCATCCTACAAGGTAGTGGGCCACATGAGGTGTCGTACGACGCAACAGGTACGGCATAGTACGACGAAGCGCAAATTCCGTACAGGGGGAACCTCGCTAGACACCTACGGTCTTGGTTCCCGCGTGGCAATAGCACACACACACACATACGCGTACGTGCGCGTCGTGGCCTTTACCCTTACCAGGGAAAAACACCTTAGCGAATCTGTGGGGGAGAGTGGGTACGGGGTGCCGTACCGAGGGAAGGAAATTGAGGAGGAAAAAGACGCGGAGACAGAATCTGGAGGTGTGTTTTCTCCTCTGGGCCCTTTTGTTCATAATGCAGTTTGTGTCAAACCCAATGCAGTCTTCGCTCGGGGATGTTGCGGCGGAGTACGTGTCCGTGTGGTGGTAGTAGGGGGGGATAAGGGCCGGGTTGGGGCCCCTCTGGTGCTCGAGGGCCACCTCCGTGTCACTTTCCCTGGGCACAGTGTTTTGCGACAAGTGGTTTGTCTGATTCGCGTTTCCCCAGCTTTCCCCCCCTTTCCCCGTACTGGTCAGTTCTGCTTCTTGTACGTCTTTACTTGGCAGCAGCTTCACTCGTTTGTGGTTCGTCTTTCCCTCCCCCCTTCTCCCTCCCCCCTTCCAACCCCTTTAGGACTCCGGGGGCAGTTGCCGCTGTGGGCGTCGCTCGGCAGCCCCCTGTTTACCTTGAACGATTTTGCATCTCACATCACTTCCCACGCTCCCCCTCCTTTCCCCCTCCTTTCCCCCTCCTTTCCCCCTCCTTTCCCCCTCCTTTCCCCCTCCCTCCCCTTCCCTCCCTCCCCCTCCGGTTCCAAAGGCGGTCGCGAGGTGCTGATCAGTCGCAAGGCGGGGGAGGCCGTCCTCCGCGGGGCGCCCGTGTTCGCGCCGGGGGTGCTGGCGGCCAGTGCGGGGCTGGGCCGGGGGGAGCTGGTGGCGCTGGCGGTGGGCCGGGAGAAGCAGGGCAGGTGGGGGTGCGGGGGTATATGGGAAGGGTAAGGTGGGGACAGACAGACAGACAGACAAAGATATGTGGGTTTAGGACAGCCGCGTCCCTTATTGTTCTCCCCCCACCCAATCCCCTTCCAATCCCCTAGGGGGCTTCATTTTTCGGACATCGTGGATATCTCTAAATCTTCATCTCGGCCAAAAGTGCACAGATCAGCACCGCCACCACTATCACCACTTTCTCCCTGACCTCCTATCCCCCCCCAAAAAACCCAACCCCCACCGCCCCCCAAACCCACAGTGACGTCCCCGAAGTCACCCGGGGCACCACCCTCTACACGCGGCCTGTAGCAGCAGCAGCAGCAGCAGGGGAGCAAAGAGAAAGAGAGGAACAGGAGGCAGTAGCGCTAGCAGTAGCAAAAGGGGAGGAAAAGGAGGTGATGGATGGGGTGGCGAGGATGCCGGCGGCGGCGGAGGAGGAGGCCGCTGCCGCTCCCGCCAACCGTACCAACGTGCGGGACGGCGACGACGGAGGACCGAAGGGTCGCTCTGTGCGCCGCCGCCAGCGGCGCCGCTATCAGGCCGATGAGGCAACAGCGGCGGCGGCGCCTCCTCCTCAGACCGCCCGTGTCTCCACCGCCGGCACGGGTACCTCCACCCCCCTTGCCGCTGCTGCTACCTCGCCTCCCCCTCCTGGTGATGATGATGATGATGATGATGATGCTCGTACAAATCTGGGTCCCGAACCTCCCCACGCGAGTGGGCGTGTGGGTGTGGGTGTACTGCAGCCGTCTCTTCAGCCCACCCCACCGCCACCACCGCCACCACCACCGGGCTGGACCCCCAGCAGCCAGGGCCCCATACCCCCCAGGCAGGGTATGTATGTCGGTGTAGCCAGGGCGGCCATGTCCCGACAGGTACGGAGCCGAGGAGGGGCCGCGGAGTAGAGGGCCCGCGCGCACGTGTGTGTGTGTGTGTGTGCGTGTGTATATACCTGTTACATATCGATTCGGGCCTGACGCTGGCCAGTGGCACCTACCTACCTAGCTACCTACCCAAACGGGAACGACCGCCGAAGCACTCCATCATTGGAGGGGAGTTATATTACATCGATCAAATCCTAACCGTTCTCCCTTATCAACGCAAGGCGCCGTCACCTGTTCGATTCCTCCAGCCAGCTACACACACACACACAACAGCTCAGATGCCAAGCAACCTCCCTTCCACCGAAAGCGCATGCTCTACAGCCGCCCGGGGTTTCGTCATCCAACCACCAGCACCACCCTGTGTATACAGCCTCTCGTACAGGCCCGTTGCAGGATTATTACTCCGCCACTGACCCGCGGCTGAGTGTGCAGATCTCTATGGTGAGCTCCCCCTCCAGAGCCCCGCGCACCGGAGGAGCCCAGTGTCTCATCTCATCAGCATTTAACACCGCGATCTGCTTCACCCGGTTGGGGACCAGCGGTGTGCGTGTGTGTGTTAATGATGTGAGCCGCTATGAGGGAAATGCCGATTATGGTGGTACACGATGTTTTTACTTCACCCCGAAGCGAGGGGCTCCTAGCAGTGGTGGTCGACAGCGACTTGCGGTAGAATTTTCCAGTGTGAAACTGTAGACGGACGGACGTAGCTGCTGGAATATAGATATGAATTTGAAGTTGAACCAAGCGGATTTTGGACAGAAGAGTGACGTTGTAGAGAGCCCAGAGTAGAAGTAAGCGGAGGCGGCGCTGTTGGTAAGTGAAGGGCGAGACTAGGTTTGGTGGTGGTAATAGTGGTGGGCGGCGGATAGGTAACTGAGTACACAACTGAGGGCACAAGAGGGCAAACCCCCTGAAGTCCTGACCAGATAGAACCTATACAACCACCTATTTTCCCTATCCTCATAAGCTAGCGGGCAAAGCAGAGGGTCATACTGCTGGTCATATCACAGCGTGTGCGATGCGGCTACAAGCACACAGGCTAGGTGGTCTCCCCCCTGGGCTCCCCCCCCCCCGATGGGGGGGCCACGAGGAACCCTTCCCGTGAAAGCGGAGGGTTGACCGACCGACCGGTGCTCAAAGGGAGACAAGACAAAAGATATCGGCGGAGCATCAGCACATTTGTGTCTGTGTGTGTGTGTGTGTGTGTGTGTGTGTGTGTGTGTGTGTGTGTGCGCGCGCACGTGTGTCTGTGTACATGCGTATTTCTTTCACTTCTCGCAGCCTTGCTTGATGCTGTCCTCACCCTAGGACCCCCTTTTCCCTGCCTGACCCTCTCCCGCCTAATGCCCTCTAGTGTAGCACCACTGTGCCCGTTCTTCCGTAGAGGCGTACGTACATCCATACATGCATACATACATACACAAATACACAAATACGTACACATACATACATACATACACACATTCTCGATTTCGATCACCACACATTCTCCGCTGGTCCCCCAAATCTCTCCCCTCCACCTCCACCTCCGTATCATCCCCCGGGGCCCCAACCCCCCGGCAGGAGATGTTTCGCTCCAGGGCGGGACTGGCGCTGGAGGTGGTGGCTCCCGTGTTCCGAGTACCACCTGCTGTGGGTGGGTGGGTGGGTGGGGTAAGGGAGGGAAGGGCAAAGAACGCGTGGACGGGGTGTCACGCGGAGTAGGAAATTGGGGTGGAAAAGGGGGAGGGCGGGATTTGGATGTCGCCTGAGTAGGGGAACTGGGCTGGTTCTGGCCTTCCCTTCCCGCTCTTTAAACCACCACCACCACCATTACCAGCCATAGACAACCCCCTCCCCCACCAGGCACCCCTTCCCTCCCTCCGTCATTTTCCTTCAGGCTAACTCTCCCTCCCCTCCCCCCTCCCGCCCTGCCTAAGGCGGTTTGCCCCCGGGGTGGGTGATGCTCCAGAACCTTCCCAGCGTGGTGGCGGCTCTGGCGCTGTGTCCCCCTCCCGGGAGCCGGGTGCTGGACATGTGCGCCGCTCCAGGGGGGAAGACCACCTTGCTGGCCCAGATCATGGGGAACCTAGGGGAGGTGAGGGGGTGCTGGGGGAAGGAGGGAAGGGGGGGAGGGGGGAGGGGGGTTAGGGGGAGGGGGGTTAGGGTTAGGGGGGTTAGGGGGAGGGGGTTAGGGGGGTTAGGGGGAGGGGGGTTCGGGGGAGGGGGAAGGGGGGGAGGGGGAGGGGGAAGGGGGGGAGGGAGGGAGGGAGGGGGGAGGGGAGGGGTTAGGGGGAATAAGATCGGGGTTCAGATGAGTGGCACACAGAGGTGTTCCCCCACGTGGCACTTCCAACGCAACGCAACTGCCACTACCACCCAGCTCCCGCTCCCACCTCCGGCCCACTCGGCCCCACCTCGTTAATCCAGATCGTGGCCCTCGACCGCAGCCACGCCAAGGTCTCCGAAATCCGGTCCCTGACCGGGGAGATGGGGGCCACCTGCGTCACCGCGATGAAGGCGGACGCGGCCAAAACCCTGCAGAGAACCTCCCACCCACC
>NW_003307595.1:58435-86616 GCF_000143455.1 Volvox carteri f. nagariensis
CCAAACCCACATCCACCCACACACTCACAAACCAACGACAGCAACGGTAATGGCAACGGTAATGGCAGCGGCGGCGGAAGCGGTAACAGGACCAGTAACGGCACTCCGCAGCCCGCACTCCCGTCACGAGATGATGTCCTCGGGGCTGAGGGCCCAGAGGGGGAGGGGGGGAGGGACGGTGGGGAAGGGAAGGAGGAGGTGGAGGATGGGGAGGGGTGTGGGCAGATGCAAGGCCGCGGGGTGGGGGTAGGGTTGGGGTTGGGGTTGCTGTCGGATAAGGCCCGGCAGCGGGAGGAGCGGCGGAGGGCCGCCATGTTGCAGAGGGGCATTCAGCCGCCACCGCCCAGGGAGGGTGAGTTTATGCGCCTGTGTGTGTATGTGTGTGTATGTGTGTGTTAGGAGGGGGAGGAGGGGGAGGGAGCGCGGAGCGGGAGACGGCTTGAGGTCGATAAGGAAGTGGTTGGTTAGGGGCCCTGGGGCGCTGGGGAGTTGACCGGTTCAATAGGCCTGCGGGGGAAAGGGGCGGGGGAGGGGGAAACTGCCGACCTCCGCATCAAGCAATGCGGCCGAGGGCCCCTCCGAGGTGACGCACGAGCCGGAGCCTCATCCCGAGCAATGATTGATGTTGTACTGATTGATGTATTAGACTTCACTTTATTTGCGGAGAGAGGGGAGAAAGAGTGGGGCGGGTGACAAAAGAAAAGTGATGGGCCCTGAAGTGAGTCGGGGTTGTTGCGACCGAAGAGGGTCTGACCCCGAGATGCAGCAACCCCAACTTTTCGTGTGCCTCGAGATTTTTCCTGCCAACAGGACAATGTACGGCACGGTTTGACAAGCCACGTAGGCGGCCCCCTGCAGCCTGGTAGAACTGCCCCATACCGGCCTTACCGGCCTTACATAACATCCGCCGCCCCCAACCTCCTCTTCCCCCGCTTTCCCCTTTCCCCCCCCTCCGCCGCTCCCCCGTCCAGCCCCCCGTCCCGCCCCCTCCTTCCCGCCTGAATACTTCGACCACATCCTCCTGGATGCGCCCTGCTCCGCCCTGGGGCTGCGTCCCCGTCTGCAGCAGCAGTCCTCCGCCGCCTACCTGCGGCAGTGCGGGGCGGCTCAGAGGCGGCTGGGGGACGCGGCCGTGAGGCTGCTGAGGACGGGGGGCAGTCTGGTGTACTCCACATGCACCATAAACCCTGGTACTTGTGGGTTGGGGAGGGGGGAGGGGGGAGGGGGAGAGGGAAGGGGAATATGTGGGTGGGGATTGGGGGGGGGGCTGGCGGCGGCCTTGGACATGAGGCGTGTCAGGGCTGCAGTTTTATGGTTTCATCTTCCTTCCCATTCCCCTCTCCCGACTCCTCTCCCGAACCTGGTTAGAAGTCTAGAACTGCCACCACCACCACCACCACAACCACCACCATCACCACCACCACCACCACCACCACCACCACCACGGCGGAGCTGTTGGTGGCTTTCCAATGTTCTTGTTGCTGTTGTTGACGAGGAGGAGTTACACTGATGTGGGCGACTCGTCCTGAGAAAGGACGGCGAGCGCCGTCGGGGACCCATGCAGGACCATTATTGGTATTGTGTTTGTTGCCCTTCCTGCTGTCTGTATGAGTGTTGGCATGTCAATCTGCTGGCCAGCTCGTAGGTTATTTCCCATCGGCGGGTCATTGGCGGGTTATTTGCAGGTGAGAACGAGGCGGTTGTACGGTACCTGTTGGACAAGTACGGCAGCAGTATCCAGCTCGTCCCCGCGGGTCCGCCCTTCCTGGGGGGAAGAGGGCTTGTGGGTCGCCACCCCACCCTGGAGCAGGTGGGGCGACCGCACGGAGGGCCGGAGGAAGGGGACGCGGAGGCTCGCGTGCGCGGCTGCGGTGTTGGTAAAGCATCGAAATCAGCGGCGGCGGCGGCAGCGGAGTGCTCCGATGAGGCGGAAGGGGAGGAAGGGGACGCGGGGGGTGCTGAGGAGTGGCTGACGGAGGCGGAGGCGGCGCTGGTGCAGCGGTTCGACCCCTCGGATCCTGATCTGGATACCATCGGGTTCTTTGTTGCCAAATTCGTCAAGGTGGCGCCGGTGCTGTCGTAGAAACCCAGGAAAAGCCGCGTCCTCTCTCTCATGCTTAGCGAGGTGTGCGGGGGGGGGAGAGAAAAAAGGGTCTTCATTGGGCACATCCCTACAACCCATCAATGGCAAAAGAGATATGTAGGACGCAATCAGGCCGCAATCAGGCCTTTTTTTTCCCCGAGGTGATGTAAGGTGCGGTGATGAAACCTCAAAGGGTTACCGAAATTACTGAATAATAACGATACAGGGATAACTGAACTGGCATGTGGTAGCCAAGCGTTCATGGCGATGCTTTTTGATCCTTCGATGTCGATCTTCCCATGTCAGCACGGTCATCGTGTTCACCAAGCGTTGGGTTGTTCAGCCACCTCACTAATAGGGAACGTGAGCTAAATGGGTCTTGGCCGTCGTGAGAGTCGTTAGTTTTACCCTGCGACTGTTGGCCGGGCCGATTCCGCGTAATACGGCTCAGTACTCGAGGAACAGTGTAAATAACACTTAGATGAGAATGGTGTGAACGCGAAATTTGTATATATACATACAGATCCCTCCTCGAGCTCGATTCTCATTTTGTCGTATCTCCCTGAACCCTGCTAGGAGGGGCCCCTAGCACAGGAATCCTTCTTGACTTGGTCCGTGCCCATAGGAAGTTTGCAAGCCTTTATTCCATTACACACGATCACAAACAGTCCCGTTCGGACCGAATCACCATTTAGAGCTTTTGAGGACAAACCACTCCCGCGGGTGGGCGACCTAAGCGACCAACAACAACCCCTAAGTATCGAATGCACTGCGAAGCGTGCGAAACACACCCACACATGCGCACTCGCAGGTATGTGGCACGCACGCACGCACGCTCATGCACACCACACCACTCGAAAAGCAGTTCCATTCGAAGATGCGGATTGCCGCCACAGCAACATGTCAGTCACGCATGCGGCCAGGACCACTTATTTCGACCACCACCACCACCACAAGTGCAGGAGACATGCTGCGGGAGAGGGGATCAATTGAACACTCTGCCCCCTACCCCACCTCATTCCCCCATGATGCATCATTGCCGTCGCACCCACCCTCCTCCAGCTCCGCAATACAGATAATCGAGCCGTCCTACCATCGCAAAGAGTCACAGACCCACACAAACATCAACAACATCTGCGAAATGCCCATGGAAGCTCTTCCTCTAACCAGGAAGGAACGACCCAATAGATGCATGGCGTCCATTGCCAAGATAAGCCCTTAGGACAACATATAAGAGCGGGGGCTTATCGTGAACGCGAATCACAGCTGAATAGGGCCGACGATTAAGCGCGCGCACGCGCATGCAAATGCACCACATGCACGACCCCCGAGGTCACCTAGAGGGGACTTCAGAATTTGTAGGAGAGGGTAGCCACCATGTATGTATTAAGGCACAGTAAGCCACACGGTGTGTTCAATTGCTACTGCTCGGCCAGAGCCATTTCACACCACCAGTGCCAAACGGCGCTTACAGTTTTTGTGCTAATAAATGCTAATAACCCGCCGGCGGACCGCTCCGTTCCAAGTGACGTAACTCCGGAACTTCCCACCCAGCCTCTTCATGTCGGCGTCCAGTGGCCCCTAGACACGGGGCCGCCGCGTGGGAGAGCCGGCCACAACCCCACCACCAGCACCGTCGCCGCACAATCAGTTGGCCTTCATATCTACACCCTCACCCGCTCAACTGTGCAAAGGCAAACGTCCCCGTCCCCAATAATAATGAGGCGCGCTGGGACGAGAAGCCGCGCAAGGTAATCGGCACCACATGTGTGCTACGCGAAGCGAATGAGAAGCGCACCGTACAAGACATAAGCGCCGTGTCACATGTAGACACTCCGAAACCCCGAGAAGCATACATAAACAACAACAAACAACAACGAGCTGCTGGTTTTCAACCGCATTCTTAGCCCGCCGCCGCCGCCGCCGCCGCCTCGGTCTTGATGCCAACACCGGTCGCACGAAGAACTGCATACGTTCCATATTTTGAAAGTACACGACAGGGCACCACTTGCCCATCCAGCTCTTGACGAATCAATCCCAGGCAATCGTCGCCATCATCTCCACCATCTCCCCAGTCCTTTCAAATCGACAAATGGGCTATCGTGGGCGAGCAGGGGGGGGGGGCGCCGCCCGAGGGGTGCATATCCTGCCAGTCAGCTGTACTAACCCCCAACCAACAACGATCAGCCTCCATCATCATCATCAATATCGACTCATTGGCATCATATTGGGATCGTTAGCGCCGCCAGCAGTTTGCAGCGCAGGCGCCCGCCCGCCAACGAACCCCAGAGCCTACCTACCAATACGCCGCTGCTGCAGCAGCACTTGGCCCGGCGACCCCTTCCTCCCATCAGCCACAAGGTGCAGCCCCTGGCCTGTCAGTCGGCCAGACATAGCCAATCCGGCTCCATATCAAATCTTACCGTGCCTGGATTTTATGTACGGCACCGGAGGCGTGCCGGCATGACGCCGCACGCTATACTCCACCGACATCCTCCCACCCACCCACCTTCATCTTGTATAAGAAATGAAAAGCATTTCACTGCATGTGGTCGCTGTTTGTGTCGGTGTTCCTGTTGGTGCACAGTGAGAAGACCCGTTGCAAACGGCTGTGAGCCGCCGGACCAATCCAACCATTCATCCACAAGCCTGGAATATCGTACATGCGCAAGCACCGAGAGCATTTTCAAATACTTCCGTTCCAGACACTGCTTAACATTACTTTAAAAGGCGCTCGGGAATTTTCGCACGCAAAGAAATTCCACATACCCCAGACGCGCCTTGCACCACCACAAAGCACGACCCCCCCCCCACCTTCCCACATTCTCACCGCCATGATGGCAGTACCAGCCTGGTCTCGTAACCCCGTGTCCTTCCTTAGCTTCTTCCCGCCCGCCCCATCTCGCCTCTCGTGCCGTCTTAAGGTTGTAGAAAAACACATCGGAGCATCAGCATCACCACCTTGGCGAACCCCAGGGTGCACTAAAGCCCTCAACCCCGCCCCCCTCCGGCCACCTCACGTGCGCCCTCACCACCCTCACTCCCGGCACAGCAAACGCAACCGGGCGACACGTCTAGCCACACTTCCGGCCCTTTTCTAAGACATCTCCAAGTTAAACCAAAACCATTCCTCCCTTCCATCGCCTCCAAGAATTCAATCAACAAACTTCTGTCTTCTGCTTTGTGGCGCCCGCCCTGATGAGCTCTGTAGCGCCCCTCCCTTCCTTCCGTAGCCTGCGAGGCTTGATAGGAGCAATAATAAAAACGCTATTGCAGAGTACTGCGGAGGTGACGGGAGGCGGGGGTGTGCGCCCGGACCGGAGCACTCCGCGCAGGGCTCCGGTCCGGGCGACCGGCGGGCAACTGCTTTGAGTGGGAGCGCCGTCACCAGCCGGGACGGAGACGACCCAGGTCCTGACACCCCTCCTACATCAAACGCACCACATGTAACCCCCGAGCCCCAAAGGTGCCATCTCGTTGTCGACAAATACGTGCACATACGCTCTGCTTAGGCTTCATGATTGTTAAATTAGGCAGGCAGGGATATGCACGTTGCATCCCTGTATATGTATAATTCAATAATTTTTTAGCGCTATGTAGATTTAGAGAGTATGTCGCTGGGCCGCAGGAGACATATCCCAAACTGTGCCAAAGCGGCCAAGTCAGGTCAGGCCGGAACGGGCAGCAGCAGCACCAGCAGCAGCTGCAGCAGCTACAAGCCCGAAACAGAGGACCAACTTTCCGGTTGTCTCTGTCTGCGGAAGCTCTTCCGCCGGCGCCGCCAGGTCGCCCCCTCGGCTGCCGGCCTCCTGGCCCTCTCTTCTGCCCTCCTCCTCCTCCTCCGCTTCCCCCTTCTTCCCACTCCTCTTCCTTCACAACCCTAAAAACCCTAGCGGCTCTGCCCGCTGTTGCTGCTCATCAAAGCGGCCTCGGAAGCAGCCGCCACCTGCTCACTCCCCGACCCTCTGACTGCACCCGCACCCGCACCTGCCGCGGCAGCCACCGCCGCACTCCCGCCCTGCTCCTTCACCTCACCACTGCTACCGCCAACCCTCTCCTTGCCCCGAGATGCCCCCTGACAGGAGCCAGGATCATCCTGGCCCAACGAAAGCTGCGAGGTGCTGTCCGTGGGAACCACCACCCGCCCCGCCCCGTCGCTGGCGGCGCTCCCCGAAGGAGCCCCCGACGCTCCCCTCCCCAACTTATCGCTGCCGGGGTAACCGTACCCTGCCTTGGCGCTGCTAGAGCCCCCAGCCCCTCCCGACCCTGCGGCGGCGCCCGGGGCCCCTCCGGCTGCGGCTGCTGCTACCATGGGGCGATGTCGGTCATTAATGCTGCTGCCCGCTGACCCGGCCCCTGCAGAGTGCGGTAGTCGGGAGTTCTCTGCGCCGACACTGATGTTGGCGTTTGAGCGCTGAGAGCAGTTGCTGGAGGGCGCCTCGCATTCGCCTTGGACGAGCTGCGGAAGGACGAAGGGATGAGGATGGGGGTGGCCGGTTTGGAGGGGACTATCGAGGTATGTGTGCGTGTATGTGGGAGGGCGGAGGGGACCCGGGATGCGGGACTCAAGTCCATCACCTCACTTTCCCCCTTCCTTGGGAGGGAGCTGTGAATGTCCCGGAAGGCAAGGGGGCACATTGCGGGGCGCGGGGGGGAGGTGGGGGGGGGCCTTGTTGGGGGAGAGCTGGGGGAGGAGACAACACCCCGGGGTGTGTGTGGATCGCACGTAAGGTGCAAAACAAGCTACAACTCACACCCTCCCTTCCCATTCCGCCCCCTGCCCGCCTCACCTGCAGCACCAGGGTGAGCTGCTTCGCCAGCTCTGCCGCTGCTGGGCGCCGCTGCGGATCGGGGTCCCAACACTGGAACACGGAGGGACAGACGGACAGACAAACCAAGAGTACGATTGAGGCGATATGTGCGGGAGGAATGGCAGCCTGATGGGCCGCGCAAAGATGCATGTGTGTGCGTGTGTGTGTGGGGGGGTGGGAGGGCCAATTAGGGGCCTCGTCACCCAGAAAGCCGTAGTAGTAACGCACTCCTTATCCCACGCCGCCCAGGAAGGGAAAGCTCCCGCCGCCCGGTGTGGGTGGAACACATGGACCGTCGCTTGTGGGCGACATGACCGACAACACATACACACACACGCCTGTGTTACACAACGCAACGCAACGCAGCGCTGCTTTGCCTCCCTACGTACTACTGCCCCTCGCCATTCCCCCCTCCTCCCCTCCCCTTCCCTTCTCTCCTCAGGTTGCTTCCCCCCCGCCCTCGCCCCAGTCCACCCCACCTGGTGGATCAGCTTCCTCAGTTTGGGCGGGCACCGGGCTGCATCCAGCTTGCTCAGCGGCAGGCGGTGGTGGCGCACCGTGATGGAGTAGGCAATGGCCACCATGCTGCAACCCTCCCAAGGGACACTGCCGGTGAGCATCTCCCAAAGAATGACACCTAGGGGGCCGGGCGGGCAGGAAGGGGGCAGGGGATGGGGGGGGGCGGGGGAGTGGAGAGAGAGAGAGAGAGAGAGCAATACGGATGCGGAGTAAGGGACCCAGTGGTTGCGGACAATGTGTGCGGAGTGTCGTCGGAGCCAAAGCGGAAGGGGAAGGGATGCTGTTAACGAGAAAAGGGGGTGTGACAGGCCGGCCGTTAGGAAATGTGGCACACTTTCTATGCCAGGCTTGGTGCTGCCCACTCATCCCCTTGTCACACAGAGCCCATGTCCCATCGCCCTCTCGACGCAGCCGCCCCCAACGCTACTCACCCAACGCGTAGATATCCGCCTTGTGCGTGATTACGTAGTTGCTGGCGTCAAATGCCTCTGCGGAGTGAAGAGAGGAGGGGGAAAGACGAACCACGTGAACGAGTGAAGCTGCTGCCAAGACAAGAAAAGAGTGTACAAGCAGGAAGCAGAACTGAGGGGGAAGGAAAGAGGGACCATGAGGCCATTCTCCTTTCCCTCCTCCAGCTATAACTCTTACACCACCACCACCGTCGTTTTCATTACCACCATCGCCACGGCCATCACCGTCACCACCACCACGACCATACCCCGGCGGAGGAGTAGTGAAAGGGCTGCTTGACCGGACCCAACTCGTTACTAAGATGCACCCATCACTGTCTGATTGGTTGCGCATCGTAACACACATATATACACGCACACGCGCACACACACACACACACACACACAGGCTCACACCAACTCCTTGCCTACATGTGCTGCCACGTCCGGCGCTCACATCTGGGCTCCCTCCCCTCCCCGCCCCTCCCCGTTCCCAGCCCTCGTTTCCCGTGCATATATTCCCCCCCCATACACACACACACCACATACACCCTTCCCCACACGCACCAGGTGCCATGTAAGCGGGCTATCCGGAGAAGTGGGGGCCGGAGACAGCGGCGCGGGTTTCAAGAAGCAGAAGCACCGCCCAGACCATGAGGGGAAAGGTGATACAGTACGGCAGGGAGGGAGAGTGAGGCACAGTGAGGGAGATGAGGGCATTGGAGGGAATCACACGCAAAGGAACAGCCGGAATCAGCTGCCACGGCGTCCAAAAGGTCCGAAGCTGGCCCCAGTGAGTCCTAAGTGGTGATGAAGTCATCGACTCCTGGTTCCGGAAATAAAGCCCCATTATTACGTTACCGACATTTTTGCAGTATAGTCGTCGTCAAGGGTGGGGTTGACGAGGGTGGGGTTGAATAGCAAAAAGTCCCGCCCCACCAGCCCCTTCCCTTCCCCCTGAGCCCCCTTGGGCCTCGTGAGCTCTCTCCCCCCCTCCCCCCCTCCCCCTCCCGCCCGTAACCCTCCCGGGCCTCTCACCGTGCCCGCCTCGGGGTGCCGGGTGACCAGCACGGTGCTGCGCAGCCGGGACAGACCAAAGTCCTGAGGGAAGGGGGGGAGGAGGAGGGTGTCCAGGGAAACAGGAAGAGGGAGGTAGGCAACTTGGGAGAAAAGAAGGGAATGCGCACAAGTAGAACACAGCTAGCTAGCTGGCCAGTAGAACATGTACTTGCCAATGCAGTACACGATGACGGAGGAGAGTCCTATGATGCAACTCATGTACAACTCAGCTGCTGACGTCCGGGGTGGGGGAGAGGGGGAGAAATGAACTGCCCAAGTCCGGGGTGGGTGGGTAGTGGGTGGGTCGCGGGTGGGTGGAAAAGCAGAGCGACAAGACCCAAACAGAACGACGGGACGCGTGCTGCTGCTGGCCTCTTCAAATGTCCGAGTCAGCGACTCTCTTCCGTTCTTTCCTCCTATTCCACCTTTAGATACCCCTCCGCCCTCCCCTACCCTCCGCCCTCCGCTCTCTCACCGTCAATTTCGCAATGGGCCTGGGTGAATCCGTGTTGGACAGCAGCACATTGCCCGGCTTCAGGTCACGGTGCACAATGGTGGGGTGCAGGTACGCCAGTCCGCGCGCAATGTCGGCGGCTATGTGCAACACCGTGGGCAGTGGCATCAGGTCCCCCGACTTGGCATGCACCATCCGCTCCAGGGAGGTGTCCATCAGCTCCATCACCAGACACAGCCGCGGGGGTTTCAGACACGCCGCCAGCAGCCGCACCACATTGGGGTGCTGGCAGCGACCCAGCACCTAAAGATGCGGCGGGGGAGGCCGGGAGAGAAAGAGAGAGAGCGCGAGCGGTCAGGGCGCGTGCAGGATAGGGCGGTGCACCCTAAATCAGCCACCTCAGAGGCAGCAGCTGCCTACTTAATAACGTCCAGAGTAGTCAAACAAAGAGAGGGAGGCGGGGAAGAGCCAGGAACAGGGAGAAAAAAAGAAGCAGAGTCAGCGGAGCAGCAGCAGCAGCGGTTTCCTAACTGTTAAACCCTCCCTCTCCACCCTCTCCTCTTGTCTCCTCCCTCTCCCCACCGCCGCCGACCTTTCCCCCTTCATCTCCGCCAAGCCACCCCTCACACACACATGCACAAACCAACTGCAACCCCAAGCACCGCGCCTTACCTCCACCTCCTGCGCAAAACTGTTCACTAGCGAGTCCGAGGGCCCGCTCCACTCGTCCACATCCACCACCAGCTTCACCGCCACGCGCTGCCCGCCGTACAACCCCTCCACGACACGGCCGTAGGAGCCCTTGCCGCGGATGATGGGCAGCAGCTTGACCTCCGTGTCGCACTGCACATCCAGCTTCAGGTCGGAGCGGTGCGGAGTGAAGGGGGTCACAATCACCAGCGGACTGCTCGAGTCCAAATCTGTGGAAGGGAGGGGAGGGGAAGGGGGGAAAAGACGAACCACGAACGAATGAGGCTGCTGCCAAACAGGAGGAGGGGTGGGGGAAAGCGAGGAGGAGGAGGAGGAGGAGGAGGGGGGTGAGGAAACACATGCAAGGAAACAAGGAGTTAACAGCCGCCGCCGTCATTTGAAGTCATAAGGAACTGCAGGGTAGTCCGACGTGAGGGGGAGGGGGAGGCGAGGAGGGGGAGGGGGGCCTGCCACAAGAGGGGCCGGGGCGCCGTGGCCCGAAAATGATGGCCCGTACTTCCTGGAAGGAGGAAAATGGAGGAGTTGCTGCACTGCTGTTAGTGTGACAGCACTCCAGGGGGGTTGGAGGGCTCACACCCGTTCTCCGTCCGCTCTTGCTTCCCCTCGAGGCTGCACAAGGATGGATGGATGGATGGACGCCACAGCAACGCCTCATTCCCCGTACGTATGTACGTATGTATATGTATGTATGCCACCCCGGGGAAACGTGCTGTGTGTACGTGTGTATACCCTCTTACCTGTGCTGCTCAGCACGCACGTGCCGACCCCACTGGGCAGGATGATGTTACGGCCGGTGCTGGGCTGCTGCTGCACGGAGCTGGTCGCCCCAGTGCTGGGCGGCAGCTTGTTGGCCAACGCCGTGGAGGTGGACGCCGGGCTGCACACGCTGGTGCTGGCGCGCGAGGTGCCAGTGTTGGCTTGGCCTGGAGGCAGCTGCTTGCAGACCGTGGTGGACTTGCCGTCGCCCTTATCATCACCGTCGCCAGTGGCATCGCCGCCGTTACCCTCAGGAGCGCTTGCGGCCGCCCTGTAATGGTTTTTGGTGTTGTGTGTGTATGTGTGTTGGGGGAGTTAGGAGTTAGGGGGCCCGTATGTGGGGTGGTAGGGGGGAGATCATATGATGCAAAGAGCACTGAGAGCCACTTCGTGTCGGTGGTTCGACGACCGAAATTTAAAGGTCTCCAAAGTAATACGGACCTCGTAGGAGATCAAAGTTTTTTTTGTGTGTGTATGTGTGTGTTGGGGGAGGTAGGGGCCTCGGGGGGAAAGGGTAATATATACGGAAGGGGAAATACGCAATGGGGTCAATAGGGAAAAGTGCCACCCCCAAAACCCCCAAAGGCATTGCTCCACGGGTTACTACAGTCGATACAACACACACACACACCACTTCCTCCTCCAGCCACACGGTCCAACCCCCTCGGGGCCCCCATACACACACGCACACGAGTGCGCCACCGGGCCCCGAGTGTGCTGGCACCCGTGCAGATTGTGCATGTGTATGCCTGCCTGCCTGCCTGCCCGTCTAGTGGCCTTCCTGCCTACCTGCCACCACCCAGGGGAACCCTCCGACCCACCCACCCACTACCCATCTACTTGCCTACTACTTACCTAACAGCGTACATGCACATCTTACAGGCCAGCTCACTCAGCTGCATGTGCAGGGCCCAAGTACCGCTCCTGCTCTCTCCCCCCCACACACAACATGACTGGACGCCGGCAATTGCCTTCCCTTCCTTTCCTTGAGTTTGATTAGTTCTTCTTTCCCCGCCTACCTCGCTACCCCAGGTCTGTTCCCCGCATACACAGTGGCCCCCGGTAGCCCCTCCTACGGAACCACAACGACCGACCCGTCCATCGCGCCTCCCCTCCCCTCCCCTCCCCTCCCCTTCCCTTCCCTTCCCTTCTACGACGTTTTCAAATAATTGAAATTTCCAAACAACATCCAAGAACCCAGCCACCCTCTCCTCTCCAAAACCCCACACGCAACCCCCGGTAACATGAAGCTCGCGCTCGCGGCATTCATTCCGAACTGAGATGCGGTCACATGGCCACACACGGAGACACTCAAGTACGCCCCAAAGCCACAAACCGCCCAAAGACGCCTCAAGCCCCCTCCGGGCCGTCGGTCTGACAAAGGCGGACAGGGAAAGGGGTGATTGCTGCCGAGGTGAAGCGCGCTGCCCTACCTCTTGCTTTCCTCGTATGCCGCTTTCCGCTGCTCCGCTGCGCGGCGACGGCGAAACCGCACTACCAACAGCATCGCCAGCGTTATAACGCCCAATACCACCACACCTTCGGGGAGGGGGTTAAAGCAGCCGACAGTTAGCAGATTGCCTAATTATGATTAAAAGAGGAGGTACAAAGGAGGGAAGGAGACGAACCACACACACACACACAAGTGGGAAGCTGATACCCTAGGGATAGAAGGATACTACATGCATGGATATCTTCGGGGGTAGGGTGGGGAAAAGAGGATTATGTGACGTTTCAAAGCCAAGGTTAAAGTTGCTAAGAGCGTTGATGTCCTGCGTTGTATCAAAGGGTGTTGCTGCTGAAGACGTGTTGTTTACTGGTAGAAGTCAACCAATGAGAAAACCATGTAAAACGATCGCCTCGGACTGAAACTGTCCACCGCTACTACCACCACACGTGAGTGCAAACCCATCCAACCCCCATCCCCTCTGCCCTCCGCCCAGATTGTGGACCAGCTCGTTACCTGCGACTACTCCGGCCACTACACCCGTCAGCGTTCCGGGGCTCTTCTTCTCCACTTTCACCACGGGGGGCCCGAAAAACGGTGAGGGCGAGGTGCCCGGCGTGCCCGACGTGGCCGACGTGGGGGTGCGCGGAAACCTGCTCATGCGGGTAAGGGGGCCGGATGTGCGGTAATGGTCAGCAACCACCATCACGACCATGCACCTCATCATCCCGGCCGCCGTCGCCATCACTTCACGAGACTTAAGACGTGCCGTGACCCTCACTTCAGTCGTAAGTCTTAAGTCACGTGTGTGTGGAGGGTCCTTCACGTCACGAGGAAGGTGGCACGACCACGACATGGTGGTGCCGCACGTGGAGCCGCATAGAGAACGACGCCATCATCACAAACGTTTTTTGACACACTTGTGATGATGTGAGGTGGTGGTGGCCCTCACACTCGCCCTCGCAGGCACGGGTGAGGGTGAGGGTCTCGCACGGCTCGTCACCGGCCCAGAATGCAGACACGCCGCCCCCACCTCCTCCACACACCAAAAGAGTCATCACTTGTTGCGCCCGCCCTTCCCGGCACAGGTGCAGCAGTATCGGGAGCCCCCGACGGCCCCCGAATGAGAGAGATCCGCAAAGCGAGGGGTGTGCGGACCGCCGTCCGAACCCCTCCCCCCTCCCCCCACATACATCACATACCCACTCCCAAAGAGACACATATCCCGCGAGCGACTTGCATAACAGTTCGAGGTGTCTCCTTTCCTCTTCCCCCCCAGCTTTCGCGTTCGCCGGTACAAGTAACAACCCCCACCCGCCCCCTGTTGCACCCCCAACCCCCACCCCACCCGCCCTCTTCACCAAATCCAAAACCCACAAGGACAGGTAGCAGCCCAGCGGGCCCAGCTGGGTGACGCATTCATCGGTCATCTGCCGCTCGCAGAGGTACGGCACACGCAGCATGTACAGCGAGTACCGCGTCGTCGTGGCTCGTCCAAATGCATCAATGTCAAAGCCCCCCACCGCCACGTCCGCATACATGCCCACGTCGGGCCAGCAGCGGGAAATGGGCGGCACGGTGCTGCTGTTGGAGTTGATACAGCCGACCTGCGTGGTATTGTAGGCAAGTTGCTTCCCTGGCAGGTTGCTCGGCCGGACGATTGACGACATGATTTCGGCCTGCATGTTCTTGGGGACACAGATGCCTGCGAGAGGGCGCGCCAGGAGCGGAGTGGAGGGCAGGGGAGGGGTGAGGGAAGGGGTGAGGGCAGGGAGAACACGCACAACAGGGAGACAGAGACGAGGCGGAGGGGGAATGGGGAAGAAGGGGGGAGGGAGAGAGATCATACGTATATGTTGGCCACTGCCCCCTCAAAAGTACGTCAATGTAAATGGCGGGCCTAGTCCATTGAAACCCTAAGCCCATTCAAACCGCTCCAAGCGGTAGGGCCGGTGCAAAACTTGTCAAGCTGCGCCTGCCAGCCTTTCAAACCCTGGAGGTGCTTCCGAAAGCCCACGCAAACTTACGCAGCATGAGGATCGCATCCTGCATAATGACGAGCGCCCCTGCCTCGCTCGTGGAGGTTGCCACAATGTCGAAGCCGGGCGACTGTCCCAGAGGTGTCTGCCGGAAGTCGTGAACCACGACATACTGAAAGATCAGAGCTGTGTTGTTTTCCAACCGGATCTGCAGGAAGTGGGCGCCGGGAAGGCAGGAAAGCCGCGTGTAAGGAGGGGGCCCCGGCAGTGCGGGCTCAGGACAGTGGGTGGACACGATGGTTACCTGCTGGCTGCTTTCCCAGCTTTGGGTGTCGCTTTGATGGCTAAAGTCGCTAACGCCACGAAAGACCGTGTCAATCCCATAACTTCCAGGCGGTAGTATGCACAATCAAAGCCTTCTTTCGCAACAGAGCTTCCTGACATCCCGAAAACTTCTGGAGAACAACTGTCCAACATTAGGAAAACTGCCCTTTTAGTTCAAAACCAAAAAATGAACACGGTCAGAGTCATCTGCGCTATGTAACCGGCCTTATGCCCAAAAACCGAGTCGCCGTTCTTCAAACTAATGCTCTACAGAAAGCCCATGCGCAATCCCACATGTAACCCGTTTCCCCAGCAGGCGCCCCACCTTGCCCTTAACAAAGTTGAGTTCCAGAAGTGGCCAGGATGTTTGCGGTCCAGGAGTTCCACTTATCGTAAGGTTCGTAGACCTTGCTATGACTGTCGACGGAAAGTCTGATTCGTTCACTTCAACCTTGGACACAAGCCAGGCGAAGGTCTTCAAAGGATTTGCTAATGCGTCTGCCAGCTCCTGACCAGTCGTGACGACTACAACGTTCGGGTCAGTTAAGCTGGGCATCGGCATTGGTGGAGCCGGTGGTGGAGGCTGCGCAACACCGAGCATGGGTACCGCTGTCATCAGCAGCAACGCAAGCCAGGCCCTTGCCATTGAAGCGACTGTTGTTGATTTCATTATAGGGGCATACGCAGCTTGCGGCTGCACGCCCGGACCGTCCTCAAGTGCCCATACGGGTGGGCAGGCTGTGACCCCTAGGAGAATTGAAGGCCTAATGTGGTTTTCATGACTCCTATGGTCAGATATTTATTGGAATACGTAAGCCAGGAACATGGTCTGGGAAACGATATCTGACCATGACCTGGCTGAAGTTCACGACAATTCCACTCATACGATGTAGTTCGCAAAATATTCCAGGACCGACACCCTATGAGCAAGGCGCTGACACTATGTCCAAGCTACATACATGAGATTCACTCCATGCTCTCAGACATTTTTGAAGCCCTGCGGTGCATCAGCCGGGACCAAAATGCTCTACGTGAAAGCGAAATAGCTTGATGGAATGCGCATGACTTGATCTACTTTATTCTACAAACCTAAGCAATGACACATTGTCAGGACTTCCGCGTCAAAATACAAGACCCTCAGCTGTAGTGCTGCTGTCCTCATGGTTGCTAGCTTTTGGTGACTCCGTGAATCTGTTTCTGTGCTGCCTTCGCTAATCCGGCAAGGGTGCGGCTTGCAGGTGCCACCCGACGCTGCACGCTCCCCATGCCGCTGGCGGAGTGTTGCCGGAACCTTTTACCCAGGCATGCCAAAACCTGATCTCGCTCGTGATTCACCCAGGTAGAGTTCAAGGCCCACTCCCACACCTTTTGTGTACAAGCCATTTGGAAAACTCAGCCACTGGTAACTTATTTTTGGTTTGGGGAATTATGCGTTGCTCCACACCTGTGCAGTGTGAGGGGGATATTCTGCCTTGCTCCACGTGCAGCATAAGGAGATGGTGGTCGGACGCCTCAGTGCTTTACAGTGCAAACTATGTCCTTGGGGTCGTACCCAGGGTTGGCAGATCCAGTGATTCAATGCGCAGAGGGTTGCAAAAGGGGTCTAATGCCCCAATCCTGGGGTTGGGTAGTGGTCAGCCATCCTCCCATCCTGGCAGGGGTGACCGACTCCCATCCCCCATCTAAAGGCCCGGTGCTAATCCCATCCCTCAAGACAGGTTTCCCATCCTGCCAGCCAGGGTCCCATCCCCAATCTCTTCGGCCAGGGTTTCCAATCCCATCCTGCAGCTGTGTTGATAATCGAAAGCTGTCAGCCAGGGTTCCATCCCCATCCCTTGAGCTGGTGTCACAACCTTCATCCTGGTCTGGTCTGGGTTGACACTACTGCGATTCGCGGTTTAAGGTCCTGGGTTCGATTCCTGGGGAGACCCCCGAATTAGTCGGGAGCGCGAGATTATGGCTAGCTGCTGAGATGTGGAGTTGAGGTCGCAGTTGATGGACCAGATTCGCACGCTGGATTGGTGGCGATTGCCGAACCCTCCGTCTCTTCGGTTGTTCGGGTGAATGGATGAGGAGGGGTCCTAGACGGCTGGACCCGCCGCCTTGGACTTACAGTTCGTATGGCGAAGTATAGTGTGGTAGTGGTGGATGGTGCTATAAGATGATAAATCGTAGAACTGACAATGTGATAAAAGCGGCCCAGAAGCCTCCTACTCTGTAACATAACACAACCTTCATCCAGCTACAAACCTACTCCTTACGTTTACACAGGTGCTGTAATATCGGGCTTTCTCTTTAGGGGAATGACCAGGGTTATTTTCTATTTCCCCGAGATATTTTTCTCTTGCTCTATGGCTTACTTCCTCTAGCGTCAAGCAGACTGAAGCGACAAACGCTCTTTGAAGCGGATCTCGGCCGAGGGAGAACTTGCAGCGCAGAGGTCTATGTATCTGTTTGCACACTGGTTGTTAATGCACATAGCGCGTCGTCCTAACGGAGGAAGGAGAGTTATGTTCAATGGATGGCCACAACAACAAATAATTACGCTGTGGTTAGTATGGCAGAACAAACACGGGTGTTCTGTCAAAATGTCCATGGTTTGGAACGCGGGATGATGAAGAAGGACCGGTTGCACCAATGGTTCACCCCCAGTACAGGTGGTCAGCTGCACAGTCGGGCACCGATGTTTCACGTTGGATACGCCAAAGCGCAATGGAAAACAACCTGATAAGGTTATGATAAGTCAGGCATTCCGATTGGAATGCTTTTGAGTCGACTTGAACAACTGCGCAAGTTTGCTCCTATCCACTACGACATTTTGTCCCATGCACAGAGTTGCGTGGAGTTGCGCCACAACGAAACAATGAAGTTTGAAAATTTCCCTGGATTGTGCATACTGGCTTCGGGATGCGGTACGGCATGATGTGGCCAGCTGTACGGCCAGCATGTGAATACACCGCCAGTAGGGACCGCAGAATACACACAAACGTTCTGGTCTTTTTCACAGTGTCCCAAACTCTGCCTTGGAAAACGAACACTTTGTTTAGCGCAAACTACAAAGGACTGTTCACACATGACTGGCCCTATTTAACTTTTGCTAGCAGGAGGCGATTTGCTTGTTGATGAAGTATTTTTGAAATCTGTTAACATGGTTTTGTAGGCAAGTAGGGCTGGTCATCCGTGAAAAGCTGTCTGTCAAACAGCTCGACGATCTTTCAATATCTCCTCTGTTAAGGCATATGTTGGCACATACGTTGGTGCCGTGGATGTGCGTGGGCCGGACAAGGTAAGAATGTTGTTCTGACTGCGGAACTGGCGGAGCGCACCATAGGTTCATGTCTCTCCTCATTTACACCAAGTCGCTTTCCATGCCTGTCTCATGCCCATGTAATTATAATAGGATATCCTGCAATGGTTGACGAGTCGAAATGCACGGGCCGGGTGAAGTCCAAGACCCACGTCGAGAGCATGCCTTGGCTGCACCTATTGCACTGCCGCTGCAATGTGGCGGCCTGCGTCTGTTCATGCAAAGCAATACATGGGAATGGTACACGCCACATTTCATCTTGGACCTGGTGCACGAGCTTGTTGCACCAGGCTGCTCGACCTGGATCCGTGTTCTTGTGCCGCTGCAAACATGCGGGTCCAGGCCACTTCCTTTTACGATGAGGAGACGGATGGACTGGCAGAGGGCAATGCATGGCGATGAAATGTGATTCTCAACCTGCTTTTGTTGTACGGAAAGGACAGAGCCTCCAAGGGCTATTTTTTTGCGAGATGTGTGCGGGAGTATCAGGCGGGGAATGTGAGGCAGGCCGTGGTGCTATTGAAGGCAGGTATAGGCTACATCTGGTTCAATGATGTGCTGAACTGGCCAGTGTTCTTTCTCCGGGAGCGCCTTTCGTTTGTCCGATGAGCTTCAATGGGGATCCTGTGCGCAGAATCCACACGGCAGTGTCATTGCCTATATGGACCCTGCCGTTCGTCACCTTGTTTAGTCGCATTGGGAGCGTGCCAGGCATGAACTCGTGGGCACATGTCAGGCCTGTACCCCCCGCGGTAGGGGTTGAGGAGGGCAGTAACACTGCATGAATTGAATAAGTCAAGCCCTGGTTTGTTGTGTTGTTTGCAATGAGTGCCCGCCATTTGGTGTGAAGCTAAAATGCATGGACGAGTCTGATGTTAGACTCCCTAGCCTAGATTCGATGCTGCCAACTCATAGAATTTCCTTGTGTTTGTGTTTGGTTTGTTATGTACCGCGACTTATAAGCAGAGGTCTAACATTTATATGCATGACGGCCTGGTGAGGTGGCTGATGTTGGTGCATGCACCGATGATGGCCAGGCTATTGGCAGACAGCAGTGGTGCAGCCTGCAGGGGCCGCTTTTGGTGAGATGTGCTCATGTGTGTCAAGTGGGTAATGGGAGGCCCGATGTGGTGCTGGTGAACATGGGCATGGGCTAGACCTGGACATCTGATTATGGTGCTGTTGGGCAGGGGTGCCTTGCTTTGTGAAGACATCTCTCGGTGTTTGGTTTACCGTGTATTGCTGACCCATGAGTTGAAGTGTGTGAGCTAAATTGGCCATGACAACGTGCATGTTTGGTACTGGCTTTTGCCACCATTTAAACACTTTTGCCAGACGCTGTGAGATGCACCATAAGTAACACCACACTAAGTAAGCAACTATGGACAACTAACCATCCCTCCTTGGTCTGTTGCAGTCCTGTCAGTATTCCCCATTCTGCACCTGCAGCCTCATCTTACAGCAGAACCAAACATCCTAACCCTCCAGCTGTGTCCCCAATCCTCACCCTATGGCAGCAAGCCCATTCTAAACCTGCGACAGCCTGCAATCCCCATCCTGTCAGCCAGGGTCCCATCCCCATCCTTGGTCAAGGTTTCAATCCCCATCCCGCTGACAGGGTTCCCATCTCCATCCTCACCCCGACAGCAATCCCCATCCTAAAAGTAGTGTAGCACGCCTAATCCCTAATCCTTGCGTTGGGCCCCACATCCCCCCCTGACGTCGTCACCCTATTCCCCATCCCAACTGACCAGTACCTGCCCCCAATCCCCAATCTTTGCAACCCTCTGCATTGAGGATGTGACATCCCCTAGGAGTCCCATTGAATGGTTCGGGTGAATGGTCTGGCCCAATTCTTGATATTGGGTTCCACAATTCCTGACAAGTTGGTAGAAGCGGTCTCATTTTGGTTGTGCTGCTGTACCCTCCCCCATTCCCCCGGAATGGGCAAAGGGCTTAGGTGAGGTTTCAGGGGACGGGTATGGGGTGGAGACCCCCAGCAGATCTTTGGCTTCAGGAGCACAGGAAGGCCCAGTCTCAAATGAATCAGAGGACGATGTGGGGGATGAAGTTCCTCACCACTTGCTGTAAAAGCAAGGGTTGCTGGCATGGAGGGCTGGTTCCAGCTGCATTCAGATCCGATGTGGGGTTGAAAAGTACCCATCGGCGGATGCAGATCCCGTGATAACCCCAGGATACTGCATTCAGGCAGGTCACTAGTGCAGAGATTGTCTAATGTGTCTAAATGCAAATGTTGTATATAATGCCTGATCTTACCATGCGGCCCCCTCCCCCAAGCGACCCCAGACCTCACGGCAAAAGAGTGCAGGACGGTGGAAAAGCAGCATATGTAGTGCATACTGTCGGGCACAACATGTAGGCAACTCTGCAACCATCGCAACTACTTTGTCAAGCTCCTCTCAGAGCCATGTTATAGTTTGTGACGCATAGGAAAGGCAATTCATTGTCGTACTGTAGCATCGGAGTCACACACCACCACCACCTGATCCCAAGAGGTGCAAGTTCTCAGCAGCAACATCAGCAACAAAATGCACCAGCCGGCAATCCTCAGCGTGAGAAGACGTAATACAATGACGACACTAAGGGCTGCAGGTCAACCAGCTGCAGTACTGGCACAGCCGCTGCCAAGAGATGATAATTCGGACAGTTAAGGATACCTCTCACATCTCACACACTTAAACCTTACATTACACATATACAGACTACAACGTACCTGAAAACCCCTCAATACACAGTCCTGCAAGTCACAGACGCACACAGAAGTGCCCCGACCTCCCAAACCCCACAAACACTCCCAACAGTCCCCAAGGACCCACTTCTCCAGTGCTCAACAGCTCCCCCCAGCATTACTACCATGGCCACGTAAGCAACCAGCCATCATTTCTATCAACCCCTCACCATCGACCCGTCCGGTCCATAAATATCGCCACCACCACCATCACAATCGACCCACACGGTCTCAGCCCCCGGCTCCGATCTCGTCCCTCAAGGAACGCACCTGCGCCATCAACACTGCGTGTGCGCTTGCAAAGTCATACCCTCCCATGGCCCAGCCCGGAGACGGAACCGCCGCCTCCCCATACCTGACACCCGTACATGCCGTCACTCCTGCTCCCCTTTCCCCCGCTCTCGCTGTCCCCCCTGGAGTGGTCCTGCCGCCCCCGCTCCTCTGCCTATCCCTACCCGGTTCGCTGTCGCTGTCCGGCTCCATCGTCCCACACAGCGTGCAGTCCGTGGCACCACCGCCGCCTGGGCACACAGTCCCTGGGGTCCCGCCGGCAGTGGCGGGAGCGGTCGCCACACCCTTGCACGCCCGGGGACCCAGCTGAGACCGCCGGCCCTGAGGTGACGTAGCCGCCGCCGCGGCTGCCCTGACGTGTGCGCCAACCGCTGCCTCCAAGTGCGACGTGGAGATGCTGCACAGCGGTGCAGGTGGAGGCAAAGGTACCGGCTCAATGGGCTCCCCGGCCCAGCAGCCGCGGCTGACGGAGGGCCGGGTACCCCCGCCGGCTCCAGCTGCAGGGCTCCCCGCCTCCTGGGTGCGCTCAGACACACCATGCACTGTGCTGCCGCGACCGGCGGCGGCACGCTCCGTACGGTACGGCATGATGCGTCGAAGCGACCGACGCCAATTAATCTTGTGTGGTGATGGACGCAGGTCACAAGTAACTAGGGTTGGCAAAAAAACGATATTTGAAAACCCAAATAGCATAGTATGGTAAGAAATTGTACTATTTCTAGCAATGTAATACTATGATACTATTCCTAGGGAGGTGCACGCTCCCAGTAGAAGGGGGGTGTACGGCAACTGTTGCAACCGTTGCAACTGAAAATTATGTGTTGGAAAGGTCTTCTTTTGTTCTTCTATGATAATCTACTTAGGCATAGGATAGCGGATCGCTGCAGTCCTCCAGAGCGCTTCTTAGCTCCGTGCCCTGTGTGGGCGCACCCCAAACCCCATGCGTATTGAGGCACATAACTACCAACAACAGACCCAGTGATCACAGGAAAGCACACAGACGTCACGCCATTAAAGTCTCTGCGCTACAAACCCTCGTAAGGCCTAAACATAGCTCAATCCGGCATCTCTCAGTCCTCATTCTGCGTTTTTCAGGGATGTACGGCACACGCTCAGGGGTCCACAACGGCAGCTGCGTATTCCAACTGTCACAACTCAGGCTTCTCGATGAGGTGAATAGGCACTTTGTTCCTATAAAAGAACATGCCAAGTTCCTCCATGACTTGCCCGGCAAGAGTCGCGGGAACCACTGGGAGGAGGGTCTGGCCATCCATGCCGCGGCACCGCTTGGAGCGGGCCTGCTGATCCGCCGTGCTAGAGCCCGCCGCAGCGGAGCTGGTTCCGCTCTGTTGCTGTTGCTGGCTGAGTGACGCTGCACGCTGCTTGATAGCCTTGCAAGCACCTTGCTTGATGTGGTGCGTCGTGTTGGTGAATGACGGGTTCGCAGCACTGAGCAGCTCATCACAGTGCAAGCAGACTAGCTTTGGCAAACCAGCCCACCATTCCACATCGAAGTTGTCCCAAAGACCACCCGCCCTAGAGTTATTCTTCTGCGTCTTTAGCATCTCGTGCCGGGCGAGGTGGACGTCAGGGGGAACGTCGGCGCCAGGCTGCAAGCCTCTGATCGCCTTGTCATTCTTTATACTAGAATCCCTCGACATTCTTCATCACAAACCATGCATTGAGGCTCCTAGACGCGAGGACTTCAAACTACAGCTTGACCGCAGATCTCTACTTGGTCCAACTAATACTTGACACTATACATACTATACATACTTGACGCGGGCTCCCTGCGGGAAGCTTACCACCTCCGTCACCGGCGGTCTGTCCCAGCGAGCCACTGTTGTCAGCCTTCGCAGCCGCAGGAAATCACTGCCGTGCTGTCACCGGCGACAGCGTTGCTGCCTCACTTTCTGTCGCTGTCCGTCGGAGCCCCGATAGCTGGTGCTGCTGGCCCCCGCTCAAGGTCGCCATCAGGCCTAGCAGCGCCTCACCTACCGACCCAAGGGTCAGTGCGTCGCTGTGTGCTACACACAGCGGCAGCAGGTCCGTGCCCGATCCAGGGCCGTACATGTGCAAGGCCATGTGCACGAGGCGGTTGGTAGCGGCGGCGCATACCGAGACAGCCGTGTGTAGGAGCAATGCCCGCCCGGTGGGGTGCACCAGGTAAATGCGGTGGTGGTGGTGGTAATGGTGGTGGTGTGAAGCTGAGGAGCCGCTACTCGGGTCCTCACCGTGGAGGGGATACGGTGGTGCGGCCACAGTGAAGGAGCTGCGGCCACCCACTGCGGCACAAGCTCCTCCGGAAGCACGGGGAGCTGCAGCCGCCGCTGCTGCTTCTGCAGGGTCCGAGGCCTAGCTGGAGCTGCCCCAGCGGTACACCGGCACACCGCGCAGGTGGTGGGGGCTGCTGCTGCTACAGGCAGTTGAGGCACAGAGCGCTGCACCCAGCAAGATCACCCGGCCTGCAGAAACGAACAGCGCCTCGAGGGTGCGCGCAGCCGCCGCTGAACAGTCGTCACACGCCTCAGGCCCGCGGTCAGCCGCTGCCGTTGTTGCCCCCACCGCTGCACCGGTCTCAACCTGGCTCTCCACCCCGCAGGCCCACATCCTCTCCGCATTAACGCACCCGCCGCTCGGCCCATCGGCAGCTGGGGGTCCTTTCCCCCCCGCCCCCAGACCCGCCGGTGCGTCTCGTGGAGGAAGGAACAGATGGCGGTTACCAGCGCTGCCTGACGCTGCCGCCGAGCCGACCTGGCCTCTCGCCCGGCAGCGGTGCCCAGCAGCAGCACCCTCCCATCAGATAGCGACCTGCGAGTATGCGGCCAGAGGAGGTGGGGGAGCGGGGTACCGCGATGAGTGGGGTTTACGGAGCCCCTGGTCGTGTTGTGATGTGATGTGGCATGGGGGGTTGCTACGTAGCGTGACATGACGCTGCTCCCACGGGGATCCAGGTAGGTGGCTGAAAGAGTGAGTGGCTAAGAGGGGCCGCAATTTGGCTAAGTATGGCGCAATCAGCCCCACCCTCCGTGTCCCTCTCT
This sequence comes from Volvox carteri f. nagariensis, assembly GCF_000143455.1. Lineage (NCBI taxonomy): Eukaryota > Viridiplantae > Chlorophyta > Chlorophyceae > Chlamydomonadales > Volvocaceae > Volvox > Volvox carteri. The sequence continues at coordinate 82,416 of NW_003307595.1, forward strand.
CTCTCTCCGGCAGTGTGCACCCCCTTAGCTCCAGCACTGAAGTGCTCACCGCGACGACAACGTTTGTCGGAGCGACATCAGCCCGCGGATGGTCTCGATCCACGGGCGCCGCGACGCTACTTCCCGCTTTCCTCGTACGCCGCTTTCCGCTGCTCCGCGGCGCGGCGACTGCGAAACTGCTCCACCAGCAGCACCGCCAGCGTTATAATGCCCGATACCACCACACCTTGGGGAGGGGGGTAACAGACAGCAGCCGGCAGTTAGCAGGTTGCCTAATTAGGATCAAAAGAGGAGGTACAAAGGAGGGAAGGAAACGAACCACAAACACACACACAGACACACACGCACACGAGTGAAGCTGATACCTTAGGGATAGAAGGATACTCCATGCATGGATATCTTCGGGGGTAGGGTAAGGAAAAGAGGATTATGTGACGTTTCAAAGCCAAGGTTAAAGTTGCTAAGAGCGTTGATGTCCTGCGTTGTATCAAAGGGTGTTGCCGCTGAAGACGTGTTGTTTACTGGTAGAAGTCAACCAGTGAGAAAACCATGTAAAACCATCGCCTCGGACTGAAACTGTCCACCGCTACTACCACCACACGTGAGTGCAAACCCATCCAACCCCCATCCCCTCTGCCCTCCGCCCAGATTGTGGACCAGCTCGTTACCTGTGACCAATCCGGCCACTACACCCGTCAGCGTTCCGGAGCTCTTCTTATCCGCTTCCTCCACGGGGGGCACGAAAACCGGTGAGGGCGAGGTGCCCGGCGTGCCCGACGTGCCCGAATCGGTGTCGCGCGGAAACCTGCTCGGGCGGGTAAGGGGGAAAAGACGAACCACACACGATTGAAGCTGCTGCCAGGGCAAGAGAGAATCAAACGTAGAACTGACCGAAAGGCGTCCGTGAAGACCGCGGCCTCAGGATGACGAAGTGAAGAAGAGTAAGGGGGCCGGATGTGCGGTGATGGTCAGCAACCACCATCACGACCATGCACCTCATCATCCCGGCCGCCGTCGCCATCACTTCACGAGACTTAAGACGTGCCGTGACCCTCACTTCAGTCGTAAGTCTTAAGTCACGTGTGTGTGGAGGGTCCTTCACGTCACGAGGAAGGTGGCACGACCACGACATGGTGGTGCCGCACGTGGAGCCGCATAGAGAACGACGCCATCATCACAAACGTTTTTTGACACACTTGTGATGATGTGAGGTGGTGGTGGCCCTCACACTCGCCCTCGCAGGCACGGGTGAGGGTGAGGGTCTCGCACGGCTCGTCACCGGCCCAGAATGCAGACACGCTGCCCCCACCTCCTCCACACACCAAAAGAGTCATCACTTGTTGCGCCCGCCCTTCCCGGCACAGGTGCAGCAGTATCGGGAGCCCCCGACGGCCCCCGAATGAGAGAGATCCGCAAAGCGAGGGGTGTGCGGACCGCCGTCCGAACCCCTCCCCCCTCCCCCCACATACATCACATACCCACTCTCAAAGAGACACATATCCCGCGAGCGACTTGCATATCAGTTCGAGATGTCTTCTTTCCTCTTTTCCCCCCCCCCAGCTTTCGCGTTCGCCGGTACAAGTAACAACCCCCACCCGCCCCCTGTTGCACCCCAACCCCCACCCCACCCGCCCTCTTCACCAAATCCAAAACCCACAAGGACAGGTAGCAGCCCAGCGGGCCCAGCTGGGTGACGCATTCATCGGTCATCTGCCGCTCGCAGAGGTACGGCACACGCAGCATGTACAGCGAGTACCGCGTCGTCGAGGGTCGTCCAAATGCATCCCTGTCAGAGCCCTCCACCGCCACGTCCGCATACATGCCCACGTTGGGCCAGCAGCGGGAAATGGGCGGCACGGTGCTGCTGTTGGAGTTGATACAGCCGACCTGCGTGGTATTGTAGGCAAGTTGCTTCCCTGGCAGGTTGCTCGGCCGGACGATTGACGACATATCTTTGGCCTGCACGTTCCGGGGGACACAGATGCCTGCGAGAGGGTGCGCCAGGAGCGGAGGGGAGGGCAGGGGTGAGGGAAGGGGTGAGGGCAGGGAGAACACGCACAACAGGGAGACAGAGACGAGGCGGAGGACGGGGAATCGGGAAGAAGGGGAGAGGAGAGACCATACGTATATGTTGGCCACTGCCCCCTCAAAAGTACGTCAATGTAAATGGCGGGCCTAGTCCATTGAAACCCTAAGCCCATTCAAACCGCTCCAAGCGGTAGGGCCGGTGCAAAACTCATCAAGCTGCGCCTGCCAGCCTTTCAAACCCTGGCCGAAAGCCCACGCTAACTTACGCAGCATGAGGATCGCATCCTGCACAACGACGAGCGCCCCTGCCTCGCTCGTGGAGGTTGCCACAATGTCGAAGCCGGGCGCCTGCCCCAAAGGTGTCTGCCGGAAGTCGTGAACCACGACATACTGGAAGATCAGTGCTGTGTTGTTTTCCAACCGGATCTGCAGGAAGTGGGCGCCGGGAAGGCAGGAAAGCTGCGTGTAAGAGGGGGCCCCGGCGGTGCGGGCTCAAGACAGTGGGTGGACACGATGGTTACCTGCTGGCTGCTTTTCCAGCTTTGGGTGTCGCTTTGATGGCTAAAGTCGCTAACGCCACGAAAGACCGTGTCAATCCCATAACTTTCAGGCGGTAGTATGCACAATGAAAGCCTTCTTTCGCAACAGAGCTTCCTGACATCCCGAAAACATCTGGAGAACAACTGTCCGACATTAGGAAGGCTGCCCTTTTAGTTCAAAACCAAAAAATGAACACGGTCAGAGTCATCTGCGCTATGTAACCGGCCTTATACCCAAAAACCGAGTCGCCGTTCAAACTAATCCTCTACAGAAAGCCCATGCGGCAATGCCACACGTAACCCCGTTTCCCCAGCAGGCGCCCCACCTTGCCCCTAACAAAGTTGAGTTCCAGAAGCGGCCAGGATGTTTGCGGTCCAGGAGTTCCACTTATTGTAAAGTTCGTAGACCTTGCTATGACTGTCGACGGAAAGTCTGAAGCGTTCACTTCAACCTTGGACATAAGCCAGGCGAAGGTCTTCAAAGGATTTGCTAATGCGTCTGCCAGCTCCTGACCAGTCGTGACGACTGCAACATTCGGGTCGGTTAAGCTGGGCATCGGCATCGATGGAGCCAGTGGTGGAGGCTGCTGTGCAACACCGAGCATGGGTACCGCTGTCATCAGCACCAACGCAAGCCAGGCCGTTGCCATTGAAGCGACTGTTGTTGATTTCATTATAGGGGAATACGCAGCTTGCGGCTGCACGGCCGACGGTCCTGAAGTGCCCATACGGGTGGGCAGGCTGTGACCCCTAGGAGAATTGAAGGCCTTGATTAAGTGCTCGTCCTGTAGTGCGGTACGGCAAGTGCGTCGCAGTTACTAACCTAACGGTTATCATCCCGGTTACTAACCTAACGCATATGGCGAACTCTGTGGGTAATGAACAAGTAGCTGACGAGGTTGAACAGCAGCCTATTGTAGGTTCAGTAGTTGGCGATTTCAGGGTGCTCTCAGTAGCTACAACCCTAGGGATTCGCGTCGCAGATAGGCCTTCGCTCGAACAGCAATCGGTTTCGCTTTCTCCTGTGAGGAATAGCTTGCAGTTAGTCGCTGGGATGCATTTATCAGCTTTTGGTCGAGCTTTTGCGGTATCAGGTTATAGCATTAGTAGAGTCCTGTACCACTTGGAGTTTATGGGGGCACCTAGCAACACCTCGATGAATAACCTGCTGGGAGACTGTGCGGCCGTTATTGACAGGCGTCAACCGCCATCTGTGCGGGACAATGCTGAACGAAGACGGGCCCCGGGTGTGGGAGTTGCATACATGCCGTTTCCTCCTGCCATTGGAGGTTTCGGTCTTATTCCTTTGCACGAACATCTGCGTGCACGATTTGCCTGTTTGTCCTGTCGTGCAATCCTTGGTATGGCTGGTATGTTGGAAACTAACCCCATGTGGACTCGGGTATTACTGGCAATATTGCGTCATATCCACCCGGCAGCCCACCCATTATGTCTGTTGGCCGTTAGGGGAGATGTACGAGATGGCCGTGTCACTACTATCCTGGGTAGGCCTGTGCCGAATGATTGTCCGGCATTAACACGAATTCTATCAGCTATGACTTCCCTACCACAACCTGTCCTTCTGGATGCGCAACATCTAGCTCCGGGTCCTTGGTGTTACCATATCCCTCTTT
>NW_003307595.1:86814-118395 GCF_000143455.1 Volvox carteri f. nagariensis
CTGGCTCTTGATGGTTTCCCTGCCTTTCCTATGCATAGGGCGCAACGTCAAAGAGGTATCCCGGCTGCTATGTGCCCCTGTGGTGTACGCATGCTTTGTGGGGATCGTCGGCATCATTTCTGGGATTGTACTGTCGCGTTGGCTCTTCGTGAAGCTCTGCAAAACGAACTTGAGTTCCCTGACCTTTTCAACCGGGCTAACCTGTGGTTGGGCATTCCACCAACCTGGATTTGTTCGTGTGTATGGGAGGTTGTATGCCTCGCGGCCATCAGCTCACTCAATCTCGGTCGCCGTTTGTTGTTTAAGGAAGGTCTCCAGACCAACATGCCTATATCAACGCCATCGCTTAACCGCATTACATACGAGGTTATCTCTGACTTTTGGGCCCGTTTAACTGCTTTTGCGGCACGGGATTACTTGCCAAAACATTGGGATCATGTACCTCACAATCACCCTTTCTTATATGTCAATGACGCAGACATGGTTGCTTGCCGTTTACCGATATACAATGACGAAGTTTGAGGGCGCACGTCGGAGCCTCAATTTTTTGTTTAAGCGTACTAACTGAGGCCGTGTGTCCAGTGAAGTTAGTACGGCCTGGCCGAGTTCTTTTTGAATAAGGCCCACAGTGTTGTGCGGGAGGCGTTCCTATGGGCGCTGCACTCGACCCGTTCGGGGTCCACTGTAACAATCGCATCTCGCAGGAAGTCTGAGGGCTCACGTCGGAGCCTTATTTTTTCTGTATAAGCGTACTAAATGAGGCCTTGTGTCCAGTGAAGTTAGTACGGCCTGGCCGAGTTCTTTGAATAAGGCCCACAGTGTTGTGCGGGAGGCGTTCCTAGGCGCTGCACTCGACCCGTTCGGGGTCCACTGTAACAATCGCATTCTCGCAGGAAGTCGCAGCCCAGAGCTGTGCAGAGGACAGCGACAGTTACGTAGATCATTAGTACCTGGGGACACGGCGCTAATTTCAGACAACGCAAGATCACCCGACAACAGTGGGGAATGTTCACGGATGACCGGCCCTATTTGCCTTTTATTGCCATTTACTAGCAGGAGGCGATTTCCTTGATGGTGTAGCATTTTGGAAATATGCTTTTGGAAGATTTATAACTCTGTAAAATTGCAGTGCATTCGGGCATTTAGGCGGGCCGTATTCTTGCAGTTCTATAACGCGGCCTGATGTTCAAATTAGGGCCGGTCATCCGTGAACAGCACCCACTGCAAGCAATAGTTTGTTGGGATTTCGACGTTAGAAGAAGATAGTTACATCAAATTTAAGATCCTTTTTAATAACGAAGGGAAGCATACGACCCAGCTTTTACTTGCACATCAGTCGTCAGTAACAGCGACGCGAAGGCAGAGCGTGACGAGTGGCGCGGCAGAGTCGGAGAAGGCCCTGAATGGAATCAATTAAAGAATACCACGAAGGCGATGAAGATGACGCTACAGGAAATCACCCCGAGGAGGACAACGCGGTGAGTAACGGACTCCGTCTATTATCCCGCGTTGTCAGAAAGCAGGCGCAGCCAGCTGCAACACGACCTCTCGCTCTTAATTTAAGAAGGAACTGGGGCATGTGGGGCATGTGGCTATGTACGAAGAAGGTGGGTAACCTAACCCCGGGGTAGGGGTAATGTTAAACCCTAAACCCTAAACCCCTAAAGTTAACATAGCCACGTGGATAACTCAGCCACTGGCGAATGACTCGTTGTTGGACTTGGGAGTTCTACACTGCTCCACCTGTGCAGTGTGAGGAGGATATCCTGCCGTGCTCCACGTGCTGCATGAGGAGGATGGTGGTCAGATCGCAGATACCTCAGAGTTTTACAGTGCGAACTATATAGACATATATGTCCTTGGGGTTGTAGCCAGGGTTGGCAGATCCAGTGATTCATTGAGGATGTGATATCCACTAGGAGTCCGATTGAATGGTTCGGGTGGATGGTCTGGCCCAATAATTGCTATGGGTTCCACTGACAATTTTCAGACAATACGATTCCTGACAAGTTGGTGGAAGCGGTCTCATTTTGGTTGTGCTGTTGCTCCCCCCCCCATTCCCCCGGAATGGGCTCACCAGCCCAAGGGCTTACGTGAAGTCTCAGGGGATGGGTATGGGGTGGAGACTCCCAGCAGATCTTTGGCTTCAGGAGCACAGGAAGGCCCAGTCTCGGATAAATCAGAGGACGGTGTGGGGGATGAAGTTACCCACCACTTGCTGGAAAAGCAAGGGTTGCTGGCATGGAGGGCTGGTTCCAGCTGGATTCAGATCCGATGTGGGGTTGAAAAGTACCCATCGGCGGACGCAGATCCCGTGATAACCCCAGGATACTGCATTCAGGCAGGTCACTAGTGCAAGAGATTGTCTAATGTGTTTAAATGCGAATGTTGTATATAATACCTGATCTTACCATGCCACCCCCTCCCCCAAGCGACGCCACACCTCACAGCATAGTAATAAGTTGCATTCTGCTTCTTGAAAATGCTCGCTGATATCGTGTTACCTCCCAGCTCAAAACTAAGCGGTATCACGTTTTGGCTCTGCTGTTCATAGGATTCCCCTAAAGCACACCGGAGTTCAATAATTCCGGGAAAGTCTTGTTCCATTTTCCAGCTTATGGAACTATAGAGTTGCACTTGTTCAGGTCAAGACGGCGCGGAAGCTATTGGTCCGTCCTGTATCCTAGAGTCGTGGCTAGTGTAAACTGTATCAGGTATAACAATGGAATACAAGAACATAGAGTGCGAGGCAGGTCGTGATAAGACTTGGCTGATGATATGCAAGTATACAAGTACGGCGCCCATACTAGAATACCGCCAGCTCGCCATCAGTACTATGCGTGCGAGGTTCGCGTGGATCTTCGTTTCTCTTCGCTGTTCAATCTGTTCTGTGTATCCCTGCTGGTCGCTTGTGGTGCGATCACTGCAGATGATTCGAACTCATCAGCTTCTTATCGGGACGGCAGAGCATCAGTATCAGCAGGTCGTCGATGGTCGTCGCAGGTCGTCGCAGTTCTGGGTCTGCCCCAGGGACTCGGTGATTGGAGGCCCGCTTGGACACAAGTATGTCTTGCCGCGCAATGCCACCCTGGGGACTTCCCTCAAGTTGCCGGGTGACGGCGGTAAACTGGACTTCATGTTTATGAAGCTGAAGGTGTACTCCGTCTACTGTGTCCCTGAGGGAGCGGTTCCTGGTGGGTGGGTGAAAGCTACGGTGCCGAGCCTAAAAGATGTGTACAGGGGGAGTGGAAAGGTCAAGGAAAGCCAGCTCTATTTCCTCCTGTCCTATGAGGGAAAGGAGCAGGAGTTGCGCAGACGGCTCCCCACCTTGTCTGCGGACGAGGTCGAGAAGAGCATGGTCGTTTTCAACCCTTTCAACGGACGGTGGCGTCTTGCTCGACTCAGAGATGTGTTTATCACACCCGAGCCGTACGGCGAGTGGCCCACCGTCCGTTGAAAGGGTTGAAAACGATCATGCTCTTCTCGACCTCGTCCGCAGACAAGGTGGGGAGCCGTCTGCGCAACTCCTGCAAACCCTAACCCTAGATTAGCGGCCCCATGCTAGGTGCTCTGAGAAAAGCGTACGAGAAGGTGTCCATGGTGATGAAGGTAAATGAGAAAGTGGGGGGAGAGTTTGAGTCTCAGCAAGGAGTGAAGCAAGGGTGTCCTTTATCTACGGAGTTGTTTGGACTCTTCATCGAGACACTAGCTGATCTGGTTGATACTCATGACCTTGTAGAAACTGGAGTACGTAAGTATGACGCACCCCTTGTGGACAGTAAGCGCGTCTCCATACTATTGTATGCAGACGATGTTAGTCTGCTAGCGACATCACTAGAGCGAATGTCTGAGTTGCTACATCTTGTGGAGAAAGCGCATGGCCCTGCTGCGGCAGGACATCATGCGATCGCATAGGAGCATGTCGGAACTTAGCGAGAGATGTCAACAGTTACGGCTATCAGGCCAGGTAGTACCTGCCAAAGATAGCGCTCGCTATCTGGGCTTGGTATATGGGCCAGAACGGCCTTTTAGTGCGTGCCGTCAGCAGTTATGTGCTGCAGGTCGGTCTGCTATGTTTTCCTTAAGTGCAAAGTTGGACAAAATGAAACTGTTTGCCCCCGATGTACGAATGGGTGTTTTGCAACCCAAGTCCGAGCAATTCTGTTGTATGGCTGCCAGGCGTGGGGCCCTTTTGCGCTGGCAGAGGTCGTGGACAGGGTGGGAAGACGGCGGGATAAAGCCAACCTTGCGGAGGGCATGTTCGAAGCCTGTTTGAAGGATAGCGCAGTCCAGCTGCAGATTTTATTCATGAGGCAGGTAGTGGGGACGGCACGGCCATCCCACAGGCTGTTGTACGCGGAGCTGGCTGAACTCCCCCTACAATATTACATGGTGAAGCAGATCCTCCGTTTCTGGAACCGCCTTCAAAAGCAAGTGGGATCCATTGCTCATGCCGTTTTATGGCAGGAGATAACCGATGCCCTGACCAACCCAGAATGGGAGGGTTGGGGAATCTCAATGTTACGACTGTTTTCCTTCTTGGAGTGCAACATTTGGAGTGGAATACCGCAAGAAGTCGTGGGGGTAAAGGAGCGTGTTGACTGGTTGTTGAGTAGACTACCCATCAGATGGGAAGCAACCGGGAGTGCAAATGGCGAAGTATAAGCACTGGATGGGGCTGCCCTTTTCGGGAGCCGCAGCCGTTATGTGGCTGTTGTATTCCGCTTCTTAAATCTGGTCCCAAACTGATACATTTTCTGTCTTATTTTTCCTTTCTCGCTTGGCGCGGTTACTGGACAAATTCGCTGGAACTAACTGAATTCCAACTGCCTATTTTGCCGCTTTTCTGTCAGATCTTTTATGGCTCCGACCTCTGGGTCAGACGGCGAGCGGGACGCTGTCATGGATGCCTACAAGTAAACGCCGCCTCAGGCAGAAGTCCATACTTGCAGAAGTATGGGCGGGGGTCGTAGCACAGGCTACGACTGGGACACTGGTCCCTGGCTCGCGGAGCCCCGTCATCGATTGGAAGCATGGATCAACGGTACGCCATTCCGGACTGGACCGCGCCTTTTCGGAACTGGCTGTACGATTCATGGGATGGCCACATCCTCCGCTGTTTAAGCGGGCGAAACTCTTCCAAATCGGTGTCTTCCGACGCCACCATCCAGTTGTGGTTTAGTAAGATATAACAAGTCTGGTATCGAGACGGTTCCTCCCGGGGCCTCTCGCATTTCCGAAATTTTCAAGATCCCCTTTTTGCCATCAAGATCCCCACTTCTACCGGCGCGTGGATGGAGGTCGACGACGTCACCGGACCTTTGGCTACAATCGTCGACGCTCTTGGCGATGCTGTCCGCGAAGTCGCTGCCGCCGGTCTGTAAACTACTTTAGCAAATCTGTTTGCTGACTTTTTCTAGGATTTTGTGTTACTAGCGGTAAAGTTGCTGCAGGCTCCGAACCGCCGGTTCCTTCGGCGGTCCCTGCCCTTTGCCGGAGGCTCTGTCAAGAGCTTCGTAGCACCCGTTCGGTGCTAGAACAGACTTCCAAAAAACTTGACAGTTCTCTTTACTTGGGTACGCGGTCTGCCTGATCTGGGTCAGGATAGTTGGAAATGGAGCAGTCTAGGCGAAGTCGTTGGGGATTGCCCTCCGCTATCGATATGACCAATGGAACTGTCCCGCCGCCGCCTATTGCCCTGAATAACAGTAACCAATTGATAAATATGAATAATCCCTCATCCGATGTTCCGATTCCTGCAGTGGAACACATCGCGGGTCACGCCACCGGGACGACCGCCGGCGATGGAAGGAACAACGTCGCTACTGAGCGCGGCTTGCCCGCTGGGGTTAGTGATGAGGTGATCAGAATTAATATTCCGGTACCTAGGCTCAGTATTCCTGCAGATATTAAGCTTAGTGAATTATCGCGGGAAGTTGCGCCACGAGTCCGCGCCTTCGTCCGCGATGTCCGGAAGTATTTTGATTTCGTGCGGGGCGAAAATCATGACAGTATCCGTTGCTTATTTTTAGCTAACGCTCTTGAAGGCGCCGCGAGAACCTGGCATGATGACTGGACTAACGCGCGGTTGCAATATACTTCAGAGCAACTTTTGGAGGCGCTATTAATTCGTTTTGCCCCGCAGATTCAAACGTGCGAACTAGAAGCGCTAGAAAAACTTGCTGCTGGGCAGCATCAGATGCGGGCAAACGAAACGGTAGCCGCGTACCATAGTCGTTTCGAGGCCCTTATAGCACCAATTCCTGACTTAAGGGAGGTTGACCGGATTTTCTGGTTTATCCGCGGCCTTTCCGCTGAGTTTTCAGGAGAATGTGGGACCGACCGTGACGGTAAATCGTTTCAGGAATATGCAAAACTTGTGCAGCACACGCTTGGTGTTGGGGCCCGTCAACTTGCTAAACTTCGTTCTCAAGCCCAAACCCGCGTGCTTCTGCGTGCTTCCACCGCTGTGCAGGATCCCGCGCCCATCATCACTGACGACGGGGACCTCCCGGCACCGGAGGTCAGGCTGCTACTGTTGCCGCTGGGCGGAATACAGCTCGCCAGGCCTCCGGTGCTGGTGAGTCGAACCGTGGGTGCAGGGGTCGGGGTGGCAAGCATAGGGACAAGGGTCGGCCCAGGGCCGCTGCCGCGGGAACAGGGACGACGATGCTAGGCAAGTGTGGCCGGGATTCGAATCCGGTCGAATGGATGAATAAGTTTTACTTCACTCGGGCGGAGTACGAGTACCGCCAGAAAAATAGCCGTTGCCTCCGCTGTGGGGAGGACAAGCATCTAGTAGCGGAGTGCCCGTTGCTTTCAGAGAAGAGAGCTAGGAACGGGGAAAAATAGGGGGTTGCCCAGGACAGTGTCAGGGAAGCACTCCCTGGGTTACAAAACCAAACGGTACCCCTTATCTGCCCGGTTGGATGTGCTGTCCGTGCTGTTTTACCGGCCGTATTGAACCAAGTTGAGAAGGCCATTGGACGGCGTTTTTCGTTTGACACTCGTACTGCTCGTCCTGGTTTTGATGAGCACTGTAATCTGTTTGCTATCCCACAGCGTCTAACCTCTAGTAACTTGGGTGGGCATACTGTTTGGATTTCCCCTTCCTCTTTCAAAGAACTTCAGTCTCAGCTGGCTTACTATGAGCACTGTAATCTGTTTGCTATCCCACCACGTCTAACCTCTAGTAACTTGGGTGGGCATACCGTTTGGATTTCCCCTTCCTCTTTCAAAGAACTTCAGTCTCAGCTGGCTTACTATCGTATTTGCAAACGTCAGCGACCGGACACTGCTGCCTGTCTCCTGTTACCAGCACATGTATCCCCGAGGGCTGCCTCCTTGCTGATAGGGATGCATCGGGTTCTTCAGTTTCGTGCTGGTAGCAAGCTCTTCAACGGTGTAGACATGACGGGTCAACTTGTTTCCCTTCCAGGTCTGCTGTATACTGCTGATGTTTGGTACGATCCCCCTCTTGTCCTGGGGCACCTTGACACGGAGCCCCATGTTTCAGTCCTGTGTGCAAAAGTTGCTGCATCAACAGGGCCCAGAGTCCCATTAATTGGCATTCGTGTCACTGGACATTCTTTAACTGCCATGGCCGACTCTGGTGCCAGCGACGACTTCATTTCTGCGTCCATCGTTGAGCAACTCGGACTGAAACCTCAACCGGCATCGTGGTCATCTGTCACCCTTGCATCGTGGTCATCTGTCACCCTTGCTGACGGGGGTAAGCAGGTCATTTTGGGTCAAGTTTCCCTTCGTATATCCTTGGGCCCTTTGCGCCTAAATGTCCGTCCGTATGTGCTGCCTAAGTTTACTGATGCAGCCACGTTTATCTTAGGGTCCGCTACCCTTGAAACAGTATGGGGCTCATCTGAATTATGAGACCCACACCTTGCAGTTGCGGAAGGGAACCTTGCGTTATAAGGCGCCTTTCACCACTGCGGAACGGATGGGAGAAGGGAATACTAGTGCTGCACACTCCGAACCCTGTGTGAATTTTGCTGCTGCCGCTATCTGTAAGCGAATTGAGCCTGAACCCGTCGGGCGCAAAGCAGCTATCCGTATGATTCACAAGGGGGCGCATGGATTGCTAGTACGGCCTAAATTGCAACTGAATACAGCCGTTACCCAGCTCACTGAAAATGACCCTGCGGTTGAAGCCCTTCTTAACGAATACTCAGATATCTTCCGTGAGGTCCCTGGACTTCCCCCAATGAGACCGGTAGATCATACCATACCTTTGGCTCCTGGTGCGCAGCCTGTTTTGCACCCCATGTATCACCTCAGCCCCCTGGAGCTGGATGAGGTGACACGACAGGTAGCCGACCTACTGAGGAAAGGTATGATTCGACCCAGCACATCCCCGTATTCTGCTCCCATTTTATTTGTGGGTAAAAAGGACGGGACTCTGTGTATGTGCATAGATTATAGGGGTTTAAATGCGACCACCGTTAAAAATCGCTATCCTATCCCACGGGTCGATGATCTACTGGATAGACTGCGTGGCTCGGCTTTCTTTCTACAGCAGGGGTACAATCAAATCCGTATTGCTGAATCAGATATTCCGAAAACTGCATTTCGTACGCCCTCTGGTCATTAGGAGTATACTGGCGGGCGGCTGGCAGAGGTTAAGGCCTGACTTCTGCTCCCAGTCGACCCAGTCGACCCGGGTTCAAATCCGCCTGCCGGCTCCTCGGGTGTTTGAGGAGTGATGAAATGGGAGGTGGCCCCCCATCATATGGACGATGTAGGACGTGATAATATCATCTTGCGAGCTGACCAGGAACTAAGTTGATGCGCCGTTGATCCGCTAGATTTGGTTGGATGCTGGTGGTGAGTTGCCGAACCCAACGAATACATTCTGAAGTCGGATGGGGTGACGGATTAGGGTGCCCCTCTAGCAGGGGAGAGCAGGGACTGCCCCGGGAAAGGGGGCCGCTGGCGAAGTTAACCACCCTGTAACAACATACATACTGTGCTGAGCTTCGGCTTGACGAAACGCTCCTGCCACGTTCCAAGCCCTGATGGACCGAACCTTTCGGCCCTACATAGACCGTTTTGTCGTTTGCTACCTAGACGATATCCTGGTCTATTCAAAGACACGTGAAGAGCACCTGGAGCATTTACGGCTGGTCTTTGAAATTTTGCGTTTGCCAAGCGTTCTAAGTGCCACTGGGCCCAGCCTCAGGTCGAATACCTTGGTCACATCGTCTCCAAGGATGGCATCCGCATGGACCCCTGTAAGACTGCTGTGGTGCGGAACTGGCCTACCCCGACCAATTTGCAAGAACTAAGGAAGTTCTTGGGGCTGACGAACTACTACGAATGCTATGCCATTATTGCCGCACCTCTGACAAATCTGACACGAAAAGGGGCTTTTGTATCTCCTGACTGCTGGGGTCCTGACTGCCAGCAAGCATTCGATAGCGTGTTGTCTCTGAAGACATCATCCTGCGTTTCCCGAACTACTCCCAACCTTTCCGTGTGGAGGTTGTAACTGATGCGTCCCTGCATGGTATGGGAGCAGTACTGCTGCAAAACGGGAGACCAATTGCTTTTACTAGTAAGAAGTTCTCGGGGGCTGAAACCCATTATACCACTGGGGAACAAGAACTTCTTGCTGTACTGCACGCGCTTAAGGAGTGGCGGTGTTATCTGGAGGGTCGGCCGTTCACCCTCAAAACCGACCACAAACCCCTAACGTTTCTGTAAGGCGTGCCTACCCTTAACCGTCGTCAAGCCCGGTGGATGGAATACCTTAGCCGGTTTGACTTCACATGGGAATACCTGCAAGGCATCCTTAAAGTTGCTGATGCCTTAAGTCGGCACCCTTGTCTGCATGCAGCCATTCTGTCAGTCGTTACACGCACCCGTGCTGCAGCACCCGTTGTGCCCTCTGAACTTGTGCAACGACTTCGAGCTGCCTATGCCACGGATCCCTGGTTTTCCGATAACCACAATACTGGCCATTTAACCCGTAACAGTGGCCTTTGGATCCGCACTGAGGGTACTTTTCGGCAGGTTGTCGTTCCGAATGATGACTTGCTGCGTCATGATCTCCTGTCACATTTTCATGACGACCCGCTGGCTGGGCACCCTGGCTGCACCCGTCTGGTCGAGGTTCTCCGTCGTCAATTCTGGTGGCCTCGGATGGCTAAGGATGCCGAGAACTATGTCCAGAACTGTGAGCTGTGCCAATGCAATAAAGTCCTGTCTGGTAAGCCCCACGGCCTCCTGTGTCCCTTGCCTGTGCCGGCCGCCCCTTGGGAAAGTGTTACCATGGACTTTGTTGTAGCTTTGCCCAAAACTGAGGGGGGATTCGATGCCGTTTTGGTCATGGTAGACCGACTCACGAAAATGGTGCACCTGGCACCTACGGTATCATCCTGCACAGCTGAGCAAACTGCACGTCTGTTCTTTGACAATATAGTGCGTTTGCATGGTGTCCCCAAGAATGTTGTGACCGACCGCGGATCACAATTTGCCAGCAGATTTTGGGGCACCCTGGGTGATCTGTTAGGCATGCGTGTTAACCTGAGCACTGCCTATCACCCACAGACTGATGGACAGACAGAACGTACGAATCGCACTCTTGGCGATATGTTGCGCAATTATGCCGGATGTACGCCTTCTGTCTGGGACACATATCTAACTGCTGCTGAATTCACGATTAATAATGCTGTGAATCGTGCGACTGGCAAAAGTCCGTTTTTCCTGAATTACGGATACAACCCTGCCTTGCCTGTTTGGCGGGAGTTGGACGTCAACTTGCCTGCAGCAAAGACGTTTGCCAAGTCCTTTGTGTCCCGACTGACTGACGCTAAATCTTGCCTTGAAGCTGCACAGCAACGTACGGCGGACTACTTTAACAAATCCCGACGTGCCATCACCTTCTCACAGGGCCAGTTGGTGATGCTGAGCACTAAGAACCTGAGGTCCCTAGCGGATGGTTCTCGTAAGCTTTTACCTCGTTGGGTGGGACCATTTCCTGTCGTTCGCATGGTTGGGTCTACTGCAGTCGAGCTGCAACTACCACCTGACATGCGCATCCACCCCACATTCCATGTCTCTCTAGTCCGACCTTTCCGTACTACTGACACTGCTGCTGCACTTCAGCCAAAACCTGCTCCTACTGTCACGGAGCCAGGACCAGTTACTTGGCTTTCAGGCAAGCAGACATTTTACGCGGTTGAACGGATACTGGATTACCGTTCCCGAAAAATAGGCAGAAACCGCCGCCGTAAGCGCACTGTGCATGAGTATCTTGTCAAATGGGCTGGGTACTCGGCTGAGCACAACAGTTGGGAACCAGAAGCTAACTTTACCCCTGATCTGAAACCTCTGCTAGAAGAAGCACGGCAAAGAGCACGGGCGAGGTAAGATTTGCGGATTTAAGGTAAGTGTTTTAACTCCCGCGCGTTTTGGCCCGATTCTGCTCTGCCAGTTTCTTGCCATGCATCGAGGACGCTGCATCTAGAGGGGGGATAGTTGTTGTATTCCGCTTCTTAAATCTGGTCCCAAACTGATACATTTTCTGTCTTATTTTTCCTTTCTCGCTTGGCGCGTTTACTGGACAAATTCGCTGGAACTAACTGAATTCCAACTGCCTATTTTGCCGCTTTTCTGTCAGATCTTTTATGGCTCCGACCTCTGGGTCAGACGGCGAGCGGGACGCTGTCATGGATGCCTACAAGTAAACGCCGCCTCAGGCGGAAGTCCATACTTGCAGAAGTATGGGCGGGGGTCGTAGCACAGGCTACGACTGGGACGCTGGTCCCTGGCTCGCGGAGCCCCGTCATCGATTGGAAGCATGGATCAACGGTACGCCATTCCGGACTGGACCGCGCCTTTTCGGAACTGGCTGTATGATTCATGGGGTGGCCGCATCCTCCGCTATGTAAGCGGGCGAAACTCTTCCAAATCGGTGTCTTCCGACGCCACCATCCAGTTGTGGTTTAGTAAGATATAACAGTGGCCAACACATGCTTAGGTTTTCATTCCTCGTTTAGCACATCGTAAGGTAATGCAGTTTCGTTTATGTTGCTGGGCTTTGGAGGCAAACAGAGCACGAAGGGGCATGTACCACGTCCCCAGGGGGCAGCGGATTTGCCACTGTTGTGGTACTAATAGCCGAATTGAGGATGTGAACCCCTGTTATTGGAATGCCCAGCCTATAATGATATTCGTGCTGAAGAGGGATTCGATCATCAACAGAGCATGTTGGAGGCCATGAAATGGGAACCCGCACGTCTGGCGAGGATATTGGAACGTATGTGGGCTCACCGAAACTCAATTACCCCCTTTAGAGGCCCTATGGCATAAAACGAGGGGTAACCCCCCCCTTAAGCATAACCCAGGGGTTAGGGGTAGGGGTAAGGGTAGGGGTAAGTGGTTACCCATGTGGCTATGTACGAAGGGAGGTGGGTAACCTAACCCCGGGGTAGGGGTAACCCCTTACCAAGGGGTAAGAAAGGGGTCGGGGTAACCCCTTACCAAGGGGTAACAAAGGGGTCGGGGTAATATTGTACTGAGGGGTAACAGACAGGGTAACCCGTGTTTACAAGTGTTCCTTGTCCGTATGCCGGGCCATATGCTGGTGTCAATGGATTGTAAGCATGTCCCTGTCCAACCTGCCTACACATGCTATCACAGCTGTCTCATCCATCTATGTGAGCACGTATGCCTATTTCGCCTATGTAAAAAAATATTTGCATGCCTCTCTATACACTTCCATCCATGCATATGTCTGTATCAAGCTCACATGTCTACACATACAAACATACATGTTCACCAAACACTTCGAGTGTACAATTGTAAAGATTGCCTTACCAACACAAGCCTTGCAGGGCTGTAGAGCCCGCCCATGGCCCCAGGCTCGGGGTGTGTATAAACTCGCTAATTACACCAACGTCATCATATCAAGAGAAAGGAAATCAGACCCAGCCCCCAGATTCAGTTCCGTATGATCTGATGTACGGCTCCATACACATGTCTCACTAAATGAGTTCCTGACTCCGATAATCAAATATCGGATAATCAAATATTTCTCCGATATTTGATTAATCCGAGGTCTCCCACCACGGGGACTCTAGAGTCCAGACCTGTTTTGCATGCACGGAAAAGAAATGGCAAAATTTAAGGTTATGCTTAATAACTGTCATACGACAGAAACCGGGAGGATAGCTATAGGTGGCAATACACATATCAGCTGCAGGGTTTTAACATTAGCTAGTGCCCAACTCTGAACAAAACCCAAAACCAAAACCCTGAGAGCACAACTTACTTCACTCACTGCCTATCCGTGGATCAGCTGACCCTCGACGGCGGCGGCTGGTCTTTGCCTGCTCTGCACCAGCCTCAGTTGGGGGTGGTTCCTTTCGCTTCCTACAGCCAGCTGATTGTCGGCTTCCTGCCGGCTTCCTGCCACGGGGATTCTTTCGTTCCACCTCCTCTCCCTCCTCCGTAGTGGGGTTCTCACCCATCTCTGCAGCTGTCCCGTCACCCTCATCACTGGTCGGCGGGTTGGCGGGGTTCTGCTGCTCTTGCTGTCGTGGAACTTGGACAGGGGCGGGAACAAACGCTAAAACTGAATACATACATAGTTCTAAATCTTCTACTAAAATTTTCCTGTAGCGTTAGAGGCCTTTAATTCATATTGGCGAACGATGCTTCCCGAGCTACCGGGATACTGTAGGTTCAACATGTACATGTAACATGTACATTTACAGAAATGTACTAAAATGAATTCACGAAGTGCGCAGCAAATAAGATGAGTAGCCTATAGGCCCATGTCCATAGTCCAGGGCAACGGAGGGGGTTACCCTGGGGCCGTGTTACCCCTCCTGCTGGGTAGGAACTTACAAGGGGGTTACCAATGGGCTACGGGGGGTTGAAGGTGGGTAACCGATGGGTAACCCATGGGTTACCGACCCAATCAGTGCCTTAGGGTGGTCTGGCCGACTTTATTTGTTGGGACGGCCTATGAGGATATCATGAACAGGTTGGACTGCATCAAGCTGTAAACTGCACTAGGTCGCTTTGGATAACCTGGCTGTGGATTCACCTAGGCAATCAGTCACAACTTCACCTGACGTGTTTACAGGGATGGGCATGCATGTGCGTCTTCGTCCCACCCGCCGGGACCAGTGCACACACAATGATAGCCGGGTGTGTGTGATTTGAGCAGCCGACTACAGGCAAATGGGACAGGTGTGGGCAGACAGGGGCCGACGATGGCTGCTCTTTGGATGCTGAGTTTCATGATGCATTGTATGCGGTAGCTGCACTGACGGCCCCTTATGTGTGCAACACGACCTTGAGAGGTATAGATAGATACTTGGCACTGCAACGACTGCTGCAACCGGCAAAGGTTATCCGATGTGGGTTATGTGATTGAGTAGGCTTGCACCCATGCAAGCGGCCGCAGTCTGTTTGGCCTGAACATTCTGTGTGGTGACATCACAGCACTGCCATGGCACCATCGGTGTTGTGACCACTCTTCACACACTGCAGGGCAGCGGCAAACAACAAGGCATGCCCGTGGGTATGAGACATCAATAACTGGGGCAAAACCGTGTCTGGGCATGGTCTCCACATGGGACATTTCGCTACTGCTCCTACAAGGTGTGTCTGCTTCCTGCCTCCCGCACTCTGACAATGTGTGTCGGCTTCCTGCCTCCCATGCTCTGGCAAGCATAGCTCCCACAGCATCAGCACTGCTGCAACAAGCACAGCTCCCACCACGTTAACACTACCCATTAATTGTCACACATGCCGCCCTAGCTACCGGCCTGTATGGATGCAGAGGGATCCCACTCTTTTGTCGGCTTCAAGGAAGCTGACACAGCTTGTTGATTCGGAGTCACACACACCACCACCATCTGTCAGCAACATCAGCAACGAAATGCACCAGCCGACAATCCTCAGCGTGATAAGATGTAATACAACGACGACACTAAGGGCTGCAGGTCAACCTGCTGCAGTGCTGGCACAGCCGCTGCCAAGAGATGATAATTCGGACAGTTAAGGATACCTCCTCTCACATCTCACACACTTAAACCTTACATTACACATATACAGACTACAACGTACCTGAAAACCCGCAACTGCAGTTTTCCACCAGAATCCACCTCTAAGACTTCCTCAATACACAGTCCTGCAAGTCAAAGACGCACACAGAAGTGCCCCGACCTCCCAAACCCCACAAACACTCCCAACAGTCCCCAAGGACCCACTTCTCCAGTGCTCAACAGCTCCCCCAGCATTACTACCATGGCCACGTAAGCAACCAGCCATCATTTCTATCAACCCCTCACCATCGACCCGTCCGGTCCATAAATATGACCACCACCATCACAATCGACCCACACGGTCTCAGCCCCCGGTTCCGATCTCGTCCCTCAAGGAACGCACCTGCGCCATCAACACTGCGTGTGCGCTTGCAAAGTCGTACCCTCCCATGGCCCAGCCCGGAGACGGAGCCGCCGCCTCCCCATACCTGACACCCGTACATGCCGTCACTCCGGCTCCCCTTCCCCTGCTACCATCACCACTCCCCGCTGCTTCAAGCTGCTTCCAACCCACCATGAATTCCTCCTCCAACAACGCCAAGCCTTCTTCCAATTGTGGCCTTGCCCCGCCGGCCCCTCTTCGAGCAACTGTACCACCCCTGCCGCCACCGCTGCCACTGTCAGCAGCGCCGCTGTACTGCAGCCGCAGTACCCTCAGGACTGCAGTGAAGCCCCTGGTCAGTAGCTCGGACTGGCTGGCGGGATGCAGACCTGCTAGCGCCTTCACCAGGGGCTTCAGCAAACTAGTGGCCACCTGTTGTGATGTGGAGGGTGTCCCTCCACCTTGGAGGCCAACTGCTCCGTCTTTCACCTGCCCATTCGTGCTGTTGCTATTGCTGCTGATACTGCGGCAGATACGGGCGGCTCTCTGCCCCATCTCCTCCTCCAAAACGCCTCCTGCACGCGCAGCAACCACCCCTAGCTGCAGGCAGACTGCTCGTAGCTGCTGCAGAAGGCTAGCCTCTGCATCGCTGAGCACTAGCAGCGTTAGCAGCGGCGGCCTGGAATTGTCCGTAAGCTGCCGCTGGTGCAGCAACTGGTGCCGCACTCCTTTCTTCCCTCCTGGCCCCGGAGTGGTCCTGCCGCCCCGGCTCCTCCGCCTATCCCTACCCGGTTCGCTGTCGCTGTCGCTGTCGCTGTCCGGCTCCAGCGGGCAGTCCGTGGCACCACCGCCGCCTGGGCACACAGTCCCTGGGGTCCCGCAGGCAGTGGCGGGAGCGGTCGCCACACCCCTGCACGCCCGGGGACCCAGCTGAGACCGCCGGCCCTGAGGTGACGTAGCCGCCGCCGCGGCTGCCCTGACGTGTGCGCCAACCGCTGCCTCCAAGTGCGACGTGGAGATGCTGCACAGCGGTGCAGGTGGAGGCAAAGGTACCGGCTCAATGGGCTCCCCGGCCCAGCAGCCGCGGCTGACGGAGGGCCGGGTACCCCCGCCGGCTCCAGCTGCAGGGCTCCCCGCCTCCTGGGTGCGCTCAGACACACCATGCACTGTGCTGCCGCGACCGGCGGCGGCACGCTCCGTACGGTACGGCATGATGCGTCGAAGCGACCGACGCCAATTAATCTTGTGTGGTGATGGACGCAGGTCACAAGTAACAGCAGTAGCAGCAGCAGCTGACGCAGGCTCCCTGCGGGAAGGACTCCCCCTGGTCACATGGCTCTTACCGCCGCCATCGCCGGCGGTCTGTCCCAGCGAGCCACTGTTGTCAGCCTTCGCAGCCGCAGGAAATCGCTGCCGTGCTGTCACCGGCGACAGCGTCGCTGCCTCACTTCCTATCGCTGTCCGTCGGAGCCCCGATAGCTGGTGCTGCTGCCCACCGCACAAGGCCGCCGTCAGGCCTAGCAGCGCCTCACCTACCGACCCAAGGGTCAGTGCGTCGCTGTGTGCTACACACAGCGGCAGCAGGTCCGTGCCCGACCCAGGGCCGTACATGTGCAAGGCCATGTGCACGAGGCGGTTGGTAGCGGCGGCGCATACCGAGACAGCCGTGTGTAGGAGCAATGCCCGCCCGGTGGGGTGCACCAGGTAAATGCGGTGGTGGTGGTGGTAATGGTGGTGGTGTGAAGCTGAGGAGCCGCTACTCGGGTCCTCACCGTGGAGGGGATACGGTGGTGCGGCCACAGTGAAGGAGCTGCGGCCACCCACTGCGGCACAAGCTCCTCCTCCGGAAGCACGGGGAGCTGCAGCCGCCGCGGCTGCTTCTGCAGGGTCCGAGGCCTGGCTGGAGCTGCCCCAGCGGTACACCGGCACACCGCGCTGGTGGTGGGGGCTGCTGCTGCTACAGGCAGTTGAGGCACAGAGCGCTGCACCCAGCAAGATCACCCGGCCTGCAGAAACGAACAGCGCCTCGAGGGTGCGCGCAGCCGCCGCTGAACAGTCGTCACACGCCTCAGGCCCGCGCTCAGCCGCTGTCGTTGTTGCTGCCACCGCTGCACCGGTCTCAACCTGGCTCTCCACCCCGCAGGCCCACATCCTCTCCGCATTAACGCACCCGCCGCTCGGCCCATCGGCAGCTGGGGGTCCTTTCCCCCCCGCTCCCAGACCCGCCGGTGCGTCCACAGCCCCCCTACATGCTGCCGGGGCAGCAGGTGCACCGCCTGGGTCGACTCCACCAACGAAATTGCCAACGCTGGCGCCCGCACCCCTACCCCCTCTGCTGCACCCTATCGCCCTCCTGGTAGTCACCCAGGCCGCCGCTTTGGCAGCAGCGGTGGCGCGTGAAGCAGCTGTGCCGTCAGTGGACGGAAGTGGCTGGATGCCCGCTGCCGCCAGCACCGTGGCGCCTGCGGCTCTTGCACGGGCCTCAATCCACGGGCTGACGGGGCGGTGCGGAAGGCGCAAGAGGACGGTGCAGGGAGCTGGGAGCAGGGACAGGAGTTGCGTAGGGTGGCAAGCGGACTTATCGGCCGCCAGGGCTGCCTCCTCGCCCGCTGTTAGGCTGGGGCCGGGGCCGGGGTTGGGGCCGGGGCTGCCAAGCACAGCCACGCAGTGGCTGGCCTCCAGCAAACAGTGCGTCTCGTGGAGAAAGGAACAGACGGCGGTTACCAGCGCTGCCTGACGCTGCCGCCGAGCCGACCTGGCCTCTCGCCCGGCAGCAGCGCCCGGCAGCAGCACCCTCCCATCAGATAGCGATCTGCGAGTATGCGGCCAGAGGAGGTGGGGGAGCGGGGTACCGCGATGAGTGGGGTTTACGGAGCCCCTGGTCGTGTTGTGATGTGATGTGGCATGGGGGGTTGCTACGTAGCGTGACATGACGCTGCTCCCACGGGGATCCAGGTAGGTGGCTGAAAGAGTGAGTGGCTAAGAGGGGCCGCAATTTGGCTAAGTATGGCGCAATCAGCCCCACCCTCCGTGTCCCTCTCTCTCTCCGGCAGTGTGCGGCCCCTTCCCTCCAGCACTGAAGTGCTCACCGCGACGACAACGTTTGTCGGAGCGACATCAGCCCGCGGATGGTGCTCAGTCGAGACACGCGCCTGGGCGGCAACTCCACCACCAGGCCCCCTCCCGCCAAGGGCAAGTCCGTCACGACAGCTGAGTCTACACAATCCTGCGCCGCCACACCGGGCCCGCATGGAGACAAAGCCGCGATGTCCGGTAGGGACGCAGGGGGCGGGGCCAGGGGCGGCAAGCTCTGGGCGCTGGACGACCGGTTAGGAGGGCGGGAATGAGAGGTGGTGGTGGTGGTAGTGGTGGGCTGCGATGTCGAGTTGTCGCCACCGCAGGGCGGCACGCGGGTCGATCCCGGGTCAGAGGTGAGGGAAGAGGCGGGATGTCTGCCGCCGGGCCGCGGCAGCGGCGCTGAAACCACCGAGGCAGCTGGGCCGGCAGTAGCAGTTGCAGTAGCAGTTGCAGTAGCAGTTGCAGTAGCAGTTGCAGCGGCAATGGCAGTGGCGGCGGCGGCGTCCATGCTGCACGGCGGTGCCCCGGACAACTGCACGGAGAAAGATCGCAGGCCGTCGCAGGTAAAGGAGGAAGCGCACGGGCTTGCGTGCACATCTCGCCGAGTGCGAGTCGGCCGTGTCTCGTTATATATCGCTGTCGGGAAAGAGAACGTTTGAGAACGTTCAGGTTTAAAGCCGGAGAAAGCCACCCCTCTGCAACACAGCCCCCAACGCCCCAAAGTCATATACAGCCCATATAATGCCCCCTCTGCTTCCCTACTAAGAGGCCCCCGACATTCACATACATACAGACGTACCCGTCGCATGCGCCGCGCAACGTCCTCTTCCAGCACCTCGTCAGCCAGCACCTGCCGCAGCTGAGTCAGCACCTCCAGACTCGTCACTCGCAGCTGGTGTTGCCCGCTGGCTCGCAGCACATGTTGTCCCGCCTTTTCCTCCGCCTCCGCCTCCGCCTGCGTCGGTGTGCGGGATCCGGAACGTCCCGGGAGGTTTCATTCGGTGGTTTCTGTGGTTTAGGTTGCATCACCACCACCATCACCAGTAACACCAACAACATCATCATTATCAACCGGCCCGATATCACCGGTCATGAGTAAAAGACCTTGCTGATCAAGGTGGCCGTATGGGACGGTGCACGAATACCACCACCTACCCACGCATAGAATACCAACCACGCCCCTTCCCTGCCGTGGTGACGGAATCGGAATCGTACCGCATCGGCACCCCTACCTCTGATACCCATCAGGGACACAAGCAAGCACATCCAAAGTACCATCACATGCGGTACGACACAAACAGCACTTCCTCCTCGCCCTCCTTTTCCTCTTTGCAGCTCCTGGAGCGCATTGCCGTACACAGTACGGCGATGTCGACACCCAAAATCTGGGACCAGATCCCGCCCGGTGCTAAACCCCGGAATCACTCCGGACCCGCCCTGGTGTGTGTGTGTGGGGGGGTGGAAACCGTGAAACACACAACACAAAGCCATGATCCGATGTCACACGGCAGGCTCTTGCTCCGCACTCCCGCACCCGCCGCAGCAATTCCCCACCCCCCCCGCCACCGCCCGGGTGGAACTCACCACCCCGGGGTAAGTCTTTGTAAAGTCACATACACCCGAGACGTGCGCCTCGGAATCTGAGAGCCGTACATTCACCTCTCACCGTCGACGAAGTAGGCTCCCGCCGGAATAGGGTTAGCAGTACGCAACGCAATTACATATTTCCATTACAGGCAATGCCCGCCTGCCTCCAGAACAGGCAACCCGCGTCTTTCTCTATCTTTTCAAAACCCTAGGGCATATTTCTCCTCCATCAATCAATTCTATTTCTTCGTCTTCACTCTCCCTCCCTTCCTCCCATCCCCACCCGACACCCATCCCACCAACCCCAACAACCTGCAGACGCCAAGCCACGCCTGCCCACCTGGCAAGGTGACGTCAGCGCCACCTCCGCAGCTCTCCGCGCACATGCCGACACGAAGCTAGCCAGCAGGGCTTGCGGCGCGGGAGGAGAACCGCACGAGGCCGCTGCCACCGCCGCCGCCGCCGCCAGCTGTCCCTCCGCCGCGCAACCACCTAGCCCCTGGCCCACCTCGAGGGCGGTAGCGCCATCTGCCTTGCCCTCCTTGCCTTCTTCCGCCCCCGCATGACACGCGCCGATCTTCCCCCCATGACATGCGACGTCCTGGACGCCGCCACCAGCTCCCGATACAGCGAAGGAGGAGCCCTGGCCACTGGCTGCGGTCTGATGACTCCGCCGCTCAGCCGACCGGCAGTCCACACTGCGGGTGCCCAGCGCGGTGGCATCCCGGTGGGGGCCGCGGCCCGGGCTCCCCCCAGACCCAATGAGGCCGCCGCCGCCGCCGCCGCCACAACCACCGCCACGCACACTTCGTTCCTGGGATATGGCACCGCTGTGCTTGCGCGTCCAGGCCTGTAAGCGCCAAGGGGATGGGCCAAGGGCGGGAGCCCCCCTAGGTGATCAGCGAAAACTCGCCTGTGCCATCGCCACCCTCCAACCTTGCTCCCGCTTCGCCACCCCGCTTCCCCGGCAGCTGCCTGGTAACCACCGCACACGCAAAACCGGGCAGGCGCTCCCTAGATGCATACACATACTTATCATCATCACCATCGTCATCACCATCATCATCACCACCATTATCACCATCACCATTATCACCATTATCAGCATCCCCTGTTTTGTACAAGCAATGTCAAAAAGAATGTCAAAAGCGCACACCTCCAAGCGCCAATGTACAGTCATGTACAGCCGCCACCACAGTAGCCACTCGACGGCACTCGCGCCGGCGCCGGCGCCTCCGCGGTTCACAGGGGCCCCCTCGTGCGCCTCCTCCTGAGCCGCACCCATGCAGCCGCCAACCGCCGCTGCTGCCCCAGAACCGCGAGCCGTACTCCACGTCAGCGCCATCTGCTCCGCCCCATACTCCGCAAGCCGCGCCAAATGGCCCCCTAGCTGCGCCACATTCGCCCGCCAGCAGTCGAGCAGGGCTGTCGTGGTACGGAGCAGGGCCGCCAGGGGCTCCGGAGCCAGCTCCCACACCAGCACCTCATTCAGGTCACCTGCGCAGGTGCGGTCCACATGGATCCACATGATCAACCGCAGCACAACAACAAAATCAACAACAACCTCAACCCGCATCAACCGGTTGGTGGCTGCCCTCCAGGCGGTGCCACTGCTGGTGCCACGTGGCTGCCCTCCTAGCGGGTGCAGTCCGCCGCCGCCGCCGCCTCCTCCGCCGCCGCCGCACACACCAGGTCCCTCCCGCGGCTCCCGCACCCCGGCTTGAAAGCCGCCGAGAAGGCGCCCAGGCCGATTCCCCCCCAGTGCACCCCATCCAGCAGTGCGTTGTGACCACTCACGCACTCACCGAGCAGGTCCCCCGGTGCCTGCAGGAGAGCGGGCCACACGGAGGAGCCGCGGCGCCACGTGTGGAGGAGGGCCGCGGCCAGGGCGCTGCTGATCAGGGGGTCGGGGTGTGCGCTGGTGCTGGTGGTGGTGCTGGTGGTGGTGGGGGTGGTGGTGGGGCGGTCCAGAGGCTCCATGACAGCGGCTGACATGGAGCAGTAGTTGTACGGAAGTTGGGTGATGTGGACAGATTGCCGCGCGATCGGTGGAGGGAGGATGGTAAAGGAGACGTCAGGCCCGGTTAGTTGGTTAGTTAGTAGTACGGCGCCGCATAGTCGGTGCCAGGCACACACGTGTGGGCCGTGCGGGTGGTGGTGGTGGTGGTTGGTGTGTGGTGACCGCTGTGTGCCGTGGCTCGCCCCGTGCCCCTCGTGCTGGTGTCCCCCCCCCCTCCCGGTCCTGTCCCCCTCCAGCCCCACTCCCGATACACACTTTCCACATCCACCTCGCCCTGGCCAAGTCCACGTCGCCAAGTGGACCGCCTTGTGCAATGGACCCCCCTGCAGCCAGCCGGCCAGCCAGTCGGCACAACCACCTCTTTGCGGCCCCCCTTCGTCTATAGCCCTAACGGCGGCCCCTGCAGCGGACCCTCTTACCCAGGTCCCGCAGCTCCCGCAGCGACGCCTGCCGCAACTCCGTCCAAGCGGCGTCCAGAAAGGCCGCTGCGGCTCTCACCAGGCAGCCGCCTTCGGGGCCGCCCTTCGGGACACGGCAGCAAGGCGAGCAGTGCGGACAGGTTCGCAGCTGTATTCGTGATTGCAGTAAGGAGGTTGAATCGCCGCAGGCTATGGGCGTGTTATGGATGGGCCACCCAGAATCCCCACGTTTCCTGGATGCCGCACTTTCACAATTGAATAGCGAATAGCGAATGCATGGCGGCCCGTCGTCGTCCTACGGGTGGTCCAATAGTCCACCTTTCTTGCTACTCTAGCTTGACTGTAGTACTCGGTAAAGGAAATCAAACCGACCTGCGCCAGAAGCAAGCAACGTGCTGCTCCACTGCACGGAGAGGAGTTTCCTTGCGCCGTGTCCGAGGCAGGCGCCGTCCCTGGGGTCGGTGGAGGGGAGGCACTGTCAGCGATATGAGCTCTTACACAACGACGCTTCAGGGACTTGGATCCGCAATAGCCGCGGCATTTGCCCTTCCCATGCTCCACTCCGAATGCCGTCCATTGCGTCCGTAGGGGTGATCCGTCGAGGTAAGGCCCCGTGAGCGCTATGCACTGGATGACGTACCTGGGCATGCCTTCGAAAGATGCTGCAAAAAAGCGCACTTCCGCAAAATCGAAAGTCCATGCCTGCCTGTGTTCGACCATTGGAATTTTACCGCCTCCTTGCTGTATACAATTAACTTGCTCCACTTAAGTTCCCTGAGGTACACCGAAAAAGCATAAGGTACGCGCTGAAACTTTTGTAAAAGCATAAATAACAGACTTGTGTAAGCACAACATATCAACAGAGTCAGAGCTGCTTACTGATGTTCTAAAGTTGCCTCCACTGACACCACCGCCTGTGCAGCCTGAGCGGCAGCATCAGCCATTCAGTTACGGTGACAATGTACACATCTAGTTGATGACAACGAGTGCTTCGCTTCAGAAAAGATTTCGCCATCGCTTGTACGGCTAGTCTTCTACCATCTTGCTGACCCAAATAGAGAAGGCAGGCATCGGCAGGCATAGGCAGGTATCGGCTGGTTATATTCTCACACAGGAACCGCACGCCTTTAATTGATGTAATCCTGGTAAAAGGCTTAACCCCGGCCGCAGAGATGTCCTGTGCTCTACGCTGTCCCGCGCTGAGTCGCCAGGCGACACCTAACCATGCGCGAAACCTGTCGAAAAACAACCAATTGCTGAGGCAACTAGCAAATTTCCACCCGAACCAACTCAGTAGTTACATTGGCGTCAAGTTGCTGCTGCCGGCCAAAGGTGCGGCATGGCTGTTCGGTGTGGTGAAATCCAGCATACCAATAAACGATCAAGTTGGTGCTGGTGCAGGTCGCGTGGCCACGACGCCGCAGGGTTCCGCCGGTGTCCGCAAGGTGAGCATTGGGGCAGCAGTTCTTCCCCCCAACGCACGTGGACCCGCGGTATTGATTCAAGCAAAGTGCTTACCTGTAATTTCCCTTACCATCTTCTCTTAACCGCAGCCCATACAAATGTCGTTCCTGGGCGTGGGCGCGCCGGAGGCTATCCTTGTCGCGATTGTTGCCCTAGTGGTCTTTGGGCCGAAGGGTCTTGCTGAGGTCAGTTTGATGCAATCCGGCGCCTTGGTACCATGACGACGTTTAAAATCCCGTGAACTAGTCCACTGAGCATCCCTTGAACTTAAGCTGCTAGCAGTGTTCATGCCGTACGTACAGTTGGTGGCAGAGGGTATGATTAAGGCAAGAGGGTAACTGACGGAATTATAAAATCCTAAAAGGACATCGTTGCTTACCGCTGCACCACCGCTAGTTGTCCTTAGCACCGACACAGCGTCTGTACGGCTGATCCGAAACCGACATCTCAACCTCACAGGCGGCGCGCAGTGTGGGTTCCACGTTGCGGGCCTTCAAGCCCACCATCAAGGAGGTGGTGCAGGTGTCGCAAGAGCTCAAGGGGACGCTGGAAAAGGAGCTGGGCATTGAGGAGTTGCGGGATGCGGCGCGACCCACGGTTCGGCCGGCAGAGCTGGGCATGTCCGAGAGTGAGTGCAACCCACTGCAGGGTGCGGGGTGGTGTTCGTGTACACAACATTTACCCGCTTTTCCCTAACTGACCTTGCATCTCTCTCCCTAACTATACATCCTTTCTGCACTCTCTCCTTTCTGCACAGCTGCTACTGTGTGTGTGTTCCGCGGCTATTTTGCCTTGGTTACATATGCAAAACACATACATACATACATACATGCACACACATACGGGTCGCATCATTACCCGCACGGAGGGAATCTTCCCAGACACGGCGGTGTTAGCCCTCCGCCCTCCTCCTTCGGCAACCTGGCGACCTCCTCCCCGCTTCTTAGTGTACAACAACAGTTTTGCGGGCACGGCACACACCCTGAAGCACCAGCTTAACGACCCCGGCTGGTGACCCCAGCTAGTGGCTCGTCCGGCTGCTCCGGCCAGCTGCCCCGGGGCCGGTGCACCATGCACACCACTAGCAACCTCACACACAGACACACACACACACACAACTTAGCGCTCGTCCACAGCAACCCGCACGCGCTCACTTGCCCGCACTTTTGTCCCCCTCTCCTCTCCTCTCCCCAAACTCCCAACCCCCACCCCATGGAAACCGTAAGATCTCGCGGGGCCCGTGTCGGACCCCGTGGCCAAGGTCATCGATCCGGAAATTGAGGCCAAGCGAGCGGCCTCGGCACAGATGGCGTGGGGAAGCGGTGCAGCAGCAGCCACAGCCGCAAGCAGCAGCAGCGCCTCCGAGGCCCCCGCTGCGGCGGCCACCACCACGGCTACCCCCGCTTCTATCAGCTTCCCAGCTCCAACAGCAGCTCCTGCTGCCGGACCCGCAGCAGTCAAGGTAAGCACAGCCGCGCGTGGAGCCTGTTGCCGCAGCTATTGGCAGGGGATTGGACTGGGCTGGACTGGGGATGGAGGTGGGGATGGGGCGTTGGAAGGTATTATCCGCTGACAGCTTTGCGCAACGTGCTGTTAGCTGCATGGCGGCGTCGAGGTCCTCATCCTCAAGTTTCAACGGGGAGGAAGGAGGAGTTGCTGCATGAGGGAGGGCTTCGTGGTGGTGGGAAATGTCACCACACCGGTTAGCGGTGTGCCTCGCGGCCGCTCCGTTCGTACAGCCCCAGCCGAGGACGAGCAGGCAGGCAGGAAGCCGGGTCGCGGCTAGTCAGTGTTACCTTTTACCTCTTGTTGTCTTTCGCTTCCTTCCTTCCTAACATGTGATGGGGACTTCCTGGGCGGTGTTGCTGCTTGCCTGACGATCCGAGACGACGCGGTCCCTGCACCTTTTCCGCAGGATATCGCCTCAATGAGCATGGAGGAGCTGGAGGCGGAGCTGGCACGCAGGCGGTCAGCTGCAGCTGGTGTAGACAAGCGGGCTTGAGGAAGATGATTGTGGACCGGTCTTCTGATGCGGTTTATTGGTTGGTGGCGTTGTCGAGGACTTGGTCTCGGACGGACCGCACCTATGGCCACGTGGAAGGGACTGACGTTTTCGCTGGTCGGGACCTGATGCGTCATGGTGGCGCAGGTGTCTTGAAAGTGCCGTCAGTAGCAGGTTGCAGCGCGGTCATGCAAGGTGTCTGGACTTGGTATACATTACGTGGTGTAAATGATGTCGGGGGGGACCCGGAGGTTTTCTGGGGAGTATGCATTTTTGTACTCTTCTTCGTATTCCTGGAAAATATGGCACACAGGGTTGCCAGGAGGAGTGATCGTGTCTTTGGCAGTTTGAGATGAGAGCGTTTGAGAGTTGGGCTCGTCATGCAGATGATGAGCACTGTGTGGGACATGGCGTTAAGGGGAGATGCGTCGTCGATCGGGAACAGCGCGTCCAGTATTTATATGATAGTTCCGGTCAGATAGGTGCTCCCACAAGTAGAGCATACGGTCCTTGTTGTGGCATCATATACTTGTCAAGCAGGATCGATTCCTACGATCCTCCTCAACATGATAAATATTATCAATGACAGCACAAGCCATCGGCATCTTCTCCCAACAGAGTAGAGAAGCGAAGCTTTATCAAGTTTTCGCTGCAGAATTGATGCCGTGGTAAATAATGGTAGCAAAGTCCAAGCAGGGTAAGGGAAAGAAGCAGCCACTACATAATACATAATCATCACTTCCCGCAAAGCAAGTACTAGGAATTTGAGGAATCGTAGACACCCCGGTATTCCCGGGCCCACACATCAGCCTTGTAGAGTTTGACGAGCTGCGTCACGCACCGAAAAAACATTCCCTACGCTTGAGGAGCGCAGCGTAAGGGAGGGTGAGCTAGGGTAGGGTCGGCTAGGGCTAACCAAAGGCATTCTCGGTCGCGTCTGTTCACGGCCAGCTGTAAGATCCTGACCGTACAGTACGTGCGGTACGACATACGTAACCAACCCACATAGCCAAACAACGCGGGCCGAAACGCAGTCCAGTTATCACCAGCCACGACCTTCCTGTGTTTATGTACAGATACCGTTGCACGTAATCTACATACATGCACATCCAAGTGGAGTAGGAGAAATGGCCCAGAATATGTACGCCATGCTAACTTTAAACTCTTCGGCGTTGAAGAACAGCGGAAAGAGAATTCGCAAGAGTGGCAAACAGGCCGCCGACAACAAGCTGTGCAAGCTCTGCTGATGACGTACACTACGTCGTGTACGGCACCACAATCGATGGCCCCACCAGTCGAGCCATATCTATTTCACATGTCATACGTGGCATTGATTACGGGCTGATATTCTTCAATTCACTCACCAACCAACTGCTCAGAGCCGCTTCCTACAGCACCGCACCTTGGATAGCCCCCCTGGCGAGCCCCCCTGTCGTAGACACCTCCAACGGCCTCTCGATCACAGCCTTCGCGACCCCAATGCCGCTCAACCACCCCGCTGCAGTCGCCCAATCACCCAAATATCATCCAACTTGATCGCAAAATTTCAATCGCTAATTCACAAAGGCAAAGTCCCTACAGAGTATGCAGGTCTAGCAAAACGCTGTCGCTGTACATTTTATATCACCGCTCGTCGCTGTACATTTTTTGTCACCAGAACGCACTGCAATTTAATGTAATGCAAGGCCAGCACATGCTCTTCATCAAGAGGTGCAGCAGCAACAACAAAAACAGCTTCAAGAGCTTTTCCCGGCGGTGCACAAATTCCCCCCTTCCGGCGGCACCACTCAAAACCCCGATTGCCTCTTCCACTTGCCTATATACATCATACATGGACCTTCCTTCCTGTGCCGTCTTCCACCCCCGCCACACACACACACACACACATACCCTCGTTTACCGCGTCTTTTTAGTCACAAACCCAGAACGCCATGCTCCTGTTAAGCCAATACGAAAAATGATCTTCAATGTCACGCGCCGAGGTTCTCGTTCACGCACATCAAAGTGAATACCGCGTTTTGCGCGGGGCATCAAACAGCTGTGCTTTTATAATTTCTTCATGTACTCAGCTGATTCATCATCCCGTCAGAGCGGTTGCCAAAGCGTTTGCGGCGCGCTTAATGATGCCGCCTGGTTGCCGCACCGGAACAACTCCGTACTCCAGTACGCGGCTGCTCAAGGACCCATCCACATCGCGGTCATCCAGGCTGTCTTGGCCCTGCTGCTGCTTCCAGGCCTCCACTGGCGCGGGGGGATGAAGCTGGGAGGTGGCCCACACGCCCGCCTCGGACTTCCGCTTCGCCGACGAAGGCCGGCTGAAGAGGTTCCGGACGCCGCCGCTGCTCGGCCGCCGCTTAACAGCACCCACCCCGTCCTGGTCACGCTGATCAGTCGAGGCTTCTGTTGATCTCGCGTGGTGCGAAATCATCAATGAGTTCGGTAGCAGTAGGTTTGTCAGCCGCCGCAACGGCGTCGGGGGCCTGTCCGAGCCAGCTGTGTCCGTGACTAACGCTGCTGCAGCTGGTATTGCTGCGGCTGGTAGTGGGGGTGGCGGTGGTGGTTGTTTTGTCGCCAACGGTGCACCGGCGCCTCCGCTGCTTGCCGATGCGCGCAGCATACCGCGCCCGCTACAGCCCGATATGCGCGGCTCAACAGTAGCTACAGCAGCAGTAACTGCTCCTGGTGCTCCAACCGCATCAACCAGCAGCCGTGGTCGTGTAGCGCCGCCGCTAGACTGCGGCACCCCCCCTGCATAGGTCGAGTTCTCTCGTAAACTGAGCCTCCGCAACAGCTGCCGGCGCTCCGGATCCACGTCTACACAGGGAATAGCAGCGCTCCGGGGTATGGAGGGACAGAGCTCCAACTGTGCACGGCCACCTGATTGATTAGCCACAGTGCCTTTGTTCGTAGCAGCCGTAGAAGGGGCAGCAGCACCAGCTGCACTGTCAGAAGCAGCCTCTTGCCTAGCGGACGGCGGTCGATATCCCAATGTCAGGCTGCTAAGTCTGCGGAGCAGCCCTGATTTTGGTCGTGTGGAGCTGCCACCTTGAATGTCACCTTGCATGCGGAGCTCCGGACCGTCCTGCCGCGCAGTTGAGGTATCGCTGCCAGATGTCTTATTGATGTTGTTATTAGACGAGGACGAGGTTAGGGGTTCTACGGTTTGCGCAGCACCTCCGCTAGGGGTTCCGCTGCAGGGTTGGCGCCCAGATGCCGAACTGGGTCGCGAGGCAGTCGCGGTGGAGATGACGGGGTTACCGCTTGCGTATACATGACTGTCAAGCGTTGATGTTCGTGAAGCAAGCAAAGGCTGATTCGGCGCTGAAATCGACTGGGCAAGTTTCGCCATCAGCGCGGCACTCCCCAATATGCTAGTGTCCTGCACCTGTGCGGCAAAATGGATGCAGAGAGCAGTTGGTCTGGGGACAGGAAGCATACATTCATACTCATCTCCCATGTAAGCTGGCCGGGGTCACAACGTCCGCTCAACACTGACAACCCTTAAACCTAACGACCATACAATATGGGCGCCACACCTTCAAGAGCAAATTTATCATTTCATAAAAATAATTAATCCAAGGACACACCTTGAAGCTGCTGCTAC
The DNA here is from genome assembly GCF_000143455.1 of Volvox carteri f. nagariensis. NCBI lineage: Eukaryota > Viridiplantae > Chlorophyta > Chlorophyceae > Chlamydomonadales > Volvocaceae > Volvox > Volvox carteri. The sequence continues at coordinate 116,388 of NW_003307595.1, forward strand.
TCCCCAGCTGCCTTACAGGCGGGCACGCGGCGGCACCGCATGACGACAACTTGGGTGGGTTTGGCCGGAGGACTAATCCATCATCATCTTCTATGATGTCATGGTCAGCCAGATCATTAGCATAAGTTGCGTTAACTACGGGCTTCTGCATTTCTCCAGCGGCAGGCTCAACCGCAGATTGAACCGGAATTGCGCAGTAATACTAACTATTTTATGCCTGAGATGGACAACATTACATATTAAACACAAAAGGCCACAGTATGTCCGTTTCTCCTCGACCAGTGAAGTTGCGGTTCGTAACAGGACCTTGCCAAGATGGTTAGCCCAAATAATCTCTTGGGTCAAAGTATACGTCTATAATGGTCTGAGCGTCGCCTACAGGCATAAAAGAACGCAACGCATTTACGGAACTGTTTTTAACCAGGCCCAGTACCTTCCGTCAAAAGTCAGTGGAAGCAGAGTTCGTTCTGTTAGAGGGATTGCTATTAGAGATCCACATTAAAGACCGCATCCTAAACTCCGAGACCAACTGAGGAATGTACGACACATACTTTAGCTTTAAAGAAGATGCTTGCACCGAAACAAATTATTTCTGATAAAATAATGTCCAAGCGCCTTTGCCATATCAGCGCTACAGGCGTTTGTATGCCCTCAGCTTCATTCAGCTCGACCAACCGAAGCTTGCAGTATGTCTTACCTTCAGCAAAACCTCTGTAGGAATCCCTAACAAGCCTGTAATGATTACAGCCTTGGCTGCTGACAACCGTAAGGTTGTTAGCCAATACAGGCTGTAATAATTACCAGTCACTAACAATTCTATAAGTACCCGCGCTCCGAAATCAGCGCCCGGACGGACACAATAACGCACCTACCGAACATAGCTAGCAGCGTATACAACCTGATACAATCTAAAAACTAATAAACTAACTCCTAACTCCCAGATCCCGACACCTCTTTCATGGCAACAAGCACAACCAAAACCTTCTCCAGCCAACAACGCGCCGCGCCTTTGCACCCGTGCTGCCCCTCCCCTTGCGAGCGCTACTCCCGAGCTCCGAGACTTAACGGCCCCGCTAGCGAAAACTCGCTAAACTTGACCAAACCAAACCAGGACATGTGGTCTGTGAGCACTAACGCTTTTTGCTCCCTGTGGCAGTGTTGTTGACTGACTTCATGTTGGCTCAATGGAGCCTCTGTAAAAAACACCGGAAAGCAAATCCACATAGACGACTTTGTGCATTACATTTCAAAGCGACCACACTATCGGAACACAGCGCCGGTGGATCAATGTATGCCCCGAACTCCCCTCCTTACATAATGTGACCTCGTTAACCCCGCCATCCTGAGGGGCCCACCACTGACCAATCAGGACTGCTGTGACATCGGAACACACAACACATTCCGAAAGGCAATCAATAATGTGGAGAGAGCAGCTGGAGAGAACCGGGGAGTAACAGGGTCCGGTGTTCCTCCCTCCTCTCCCCTAAGCTTCTTGTGGGAAAAGGAATAACAAACTCCAACTACCAAAAACCACCAACTACCGGCCTATCTGGCTCCCAGGCAGACCTCTCCTCTTGGTGTGCTGCTCTCACACCCCACAACACCCCACAACACCCCACAACACCCCACAACAGCAAAAAAACGTGCCGGGTCTCTGTCTCACGCTCCCGCTCTAGTCCCACATACACAAATACACAGCTTTCTCCCACCCCTCCCTCCCCCCCTCCCCCCCCCCTTTCCCCCCGTCCTGCTCACAGCTGCACCCCCGCGGGATGGAGCTCCCGCCTGTCCAGCAGATACACGTCCGTGGGGTCCTGCCAGAAGAACAGCAGCCCCGCCAGCAGCGTGTAGTTGAGGAAACTGAGCAGCCCGAATACGACGCACGTGTTTAGCAGCGTCACGTTGAAGGGCGCCCCGTACTGGGAATGCCACGTGGACAGTGTGGGCCCGTAACCATGGAACTGTGGCGGGTAGGAGAGGAAGAGGAGGGGGAGGGGGAAAGGGGGAA
>NW_003307595.1:119782-121347 GCF_000143455.1 Volvox carteri f. nagariensis
ACCCCCACCCAGCCCACCCACCCCCACCCACCCCCACCCACCCCCACCCAGCGCCACCCACCCCCACCCAGCCCACCCTACCCCCACCCAGCCCACCCACCCCCACCCACCCCCACCCTACCCCCACCCAGCCCCACCCACCCCCACCCAGCCCACCCTACCCCCACCCAGCCCACCCTACCCCCACCCAGCCACCTGCAGCGCTATGTTGAGGATGTGCAGTCCGATGCACAGAGCCGCCGCCATGACGAAGGCTCGACCGAAGCGGCGGTTGGGGTCCGCCAGGGACTTGAAGGAACACAGCAGCAAGATCAGGGCCCAGGCCTGAGGCACACACATACATACACTCAGTTTGCATACATATACCCATGTTAGGCACTACTGGTAAGGCACGGACCATTGCCCTCGGGAGATCCCGGGATCGCGACCTGTAAGTGTCGAAAATCCTTCCGATGGTGGAAGGTAAAGTGCCCCTAGTCGGTGGACGGTGGTGACCCGGGATAAAGATGACCTGCGAGCTGACTAGGAATGGAATTGAGCCGCCGTCGATCCGGCAGATTCCGTTGGATGGTGGGTGCGGAACCTGAGCGATCCGCTGAGAAGTTGACTAGGGTGACTGGATGAGGGCGCCCCGAAATACCGGGGAAGGCAGGATTTCGCCGGATAGCGGCCACGGGTGAAGATATGCCCCCCTGTCCCGCACACCTATACACACCTACACACACCTACACCTATATACACCCATACACACCCATACACACCCATACACACCCATACACACACATACACACACATACACACACATACACACACATACACACATACACACACATACACACCAAACTCGTATCTTGTCCGCGCATGTCAAAGTAAGAACGTGTGTCCGGGGGCCCTCCCTGTTGGGCCCTACAGAGCTGCGGACCGGGCACCAGCACTGGGATGGCTGGGTGGGTGGTGGGATGGGCAGATGCGCGGGGTGCCGTGTCCGGGAAGACGTCCCCCCCGGGCTCCTCACCCCCCCCCCCAACCCCCCTTTTGACCACCCAGGGGGCCCCGGGGGGGAAGACACCTACGTGGAAGAAGACGGTGAGCACCACTGCGAAGGCGGCGCTGATCGCGGCCCCCGCGAATAGCCGCTGCCTGCGGGCAGGAGGACGGGTGCATTGGCGTGTGTCTGTATGTCTGTGTGTGCTCGTGCTTGCTTGTGGTATCCATTGCACCTGTCTGCGTAAGTGTGTTTTTGCGTGAGCTTGGTTTTTCTGCCCCTTTGAGCTTGTGCTTGACTGCTTGTGTCGTTCTTGTTCGTGTCTGTCTCAACATCATTGAGGTATGTGTTGTTCGTTCGGGTGGGTTTTATAAACGATAGAAAGATATTGCGACGCAAGAGGAGAAGCATTTAAGCTTAACGGGAGGGCGGCAGCCGAATGTACGGCACGACCAATGGGGAACCAAGGCAGGTAATGACATGCAAATCACACCACGAAACCCAATTCAATCGACGGGTACGCGGAAAGAACACGAACACGTTCCCCGTCCCCTGGCCCCCTCCCCTCTTGCCCCCCCTC
>NW_003307595.1:121397-123417 GCF_000143455.1 Volvox carteri f. nagariensis
CTCACCCCCCTCACCCCCCTCACCCCTGACCCCCTCACCAGTCACTGGCTTTGCTGCCCGCCGGGAAGCCCGCAGTCTCCCCCCGGTCCAGCTGCTCCACCGCCGCCCGAAACGTCTGTACGGAAGCCGGGGGGGGGGAAATGGGAAGCCGGGGGAGGGGGCCCGGTGGTGGTCCGTGAAGTTCGATTGGTTTTAGGGGTTGAATACACGCGGGGGGAGACACGGGCACAAGGGCGACGGAAAGAGATCCAAAGTACGGGGCAGGCTACAAGCAGGTGGCCCTGTGGGGATCCACACGCCGTCCAAAAGGAGGAGTAAATCAGGATGGGCAGCACTCTGAATCCGCCAATCATCATTAGGATCCAGGACTATTATTACGATCCAGGATCCAGGATTTAGGGACGGACGGGTAAAGCAAAGCACGTTACGTCGTGTTTTTAATATTGTTCCACGGCTCCGCCCCATCATGACCTGGCCGCCACCACCACCACCGGCACCACTGGCAGCCCCCTGGAGGGTCTGCTTCATCCGTACCTTGTACGACGATGCACAGAGCGCCGCAAAGATGACCGCCAGGACTACGTTGCCACCAAACGCTGCCCAGACCCACTTGCGCACCGGGGAGTGATACTGGCGCAGGGAGGGTGTCCCGCCGCTCATGCCGCTACTGTTCGTGGACATCGGCAGCCCGCTGCCGCCGCCGCCGCCGCCGACCCTGGTCGCCGAGGACATGGCGAGCGAGAACACGGTGTGATGATGTTGTTGTTGCTGGTGGTGGTGGTGGTGGTGGTGAGGGAGGCGGCTGGTCAACGGTCGCTGGCGAGAAGTAGCCTGTGACGCGAAAAAGTGGCTTGGTGTGTTGACGTTGTTGGGATTGTTATCGTAATTGTTGTTGTTTTGGTTGTCGTTGTTGTCGTCGTCCTCGACTTCACTTCCGGAGCTGGCCTTTGCCCTTGGACGGTTTCCGAAGTTAAGGTTTTCGAACAGCGCGGCGGCAGGTGCGTGCGCGTCCTGCTGCGGCTCGCTTGTTACTCCGCCGGCCAAGGCGCGAGAGGGAACACGGACGCGCGCATGCGTTGGCCTTGGCGGATATGGCCGCCCAAACATGTATCAACTCTAAGTAGGATAAGCTTAACAATTTTGGAAAGCAGGCACATGCATAAAGCAGGAGAAGGTACTTGCTTGCAAATTGTTTTAGTAACAAGGACTAATTTTTAGCTCTCAAGCTGCAGCTTACCGGCTTTCTATGCTTTGAGTCCGAGGCTGGCCGCTTGAAAAGGCCGAACACATCATCTATCTTACACTGCACACAACCGGCTTTCCAACGAACGCTCGCATCAAATTGTCACAACACACAAAAACCAAAATGCCAGTGATACTAATTGCGTAGAACTCACAGGCCGAACACGCAATACGGTAGTCAAGGTGTGCCAGAGAACACACCAACAACAAACTTGGTCCCATGGGTCGGTCCCGCACTTTAATTATGCTAATGCCCTTTTGCTTTTCTCAAAGAACAATATTTGATAATGCAATGTGTGAGCCCCGCTTCTGAAGCCCCACTGTGTCCCACGGACGGGCAAAAATCCTAATAGAGAACAGAGCTCGCAACAACATGTCCGTCACTCTCGACTCCGCGCCCCTACCCGCCCGCATGTAACGAAACTGACAAAAGCTGTCTGAGGGATCCCGTGTGCCACTTTTGAAATTTATGCGCACTTGTGTGTGTATGTGTGTTTACGACAGCTATACAACACGCGGCTGTGTCTGTGCCTTGGGTGGTCCGGATGGGGGCCTGACAGCTGAGCTGTAACCGCCACGTTGGCTGCCTCGACTCAATCAAACACTCACTCAATCAATCAATTCAACCTTATGGCCATCTCTGTCATCTCTGTGCTATACGCCGACCGTTTCCCTTCCAGCTGCCGAGCAGTCAACCTGGCAGTGCCGCCCGAGTGCGCCACCCGCACCTGCGGATGGACAGGTAACTTGGATCTTGACACATCCCCCTCCCCCTCCC
>NW_003307595.1:123467-173716 GCF_000143455.1 Volvox carteri f. nagariensis
TCATGTGGGTGCTTACCTGGCTATCTCCGGCACTCCTCCCAGGACTGACCACTCACTCACCTCACATTTTACACGTTTTCAACACGATGAAAGTACGTGATTTGCATTTCCCCCCCTTTTGGAAGTGGTTTCCCCGACACACCACCATCTTGTTCTGCCCTGTTGCCTTGACCTCCAAAAGTGATTCTGTACGGCAATTTACGACACTGACGAAATCCAGCCATTCGCAATTTTTTCACATATCACGAGGAACAAAGAAATGAGAGCGGCACGTGCGGCTTACACAGGCGCGTGAGAGGATGCAGCTGTTACTGTCACTGTTACTGTTACTGCTGCTGCTACTGCTACTGCTAGAGGAGTGTAAGATTCAATACCTAAAGAAACCCTTCCCCCTCCCCCCTCTCCCCTCTCCCCTGTAGGGGTGTGCACCTCTTCACGCGCACTGTGCCGCGAGAGCTCTCTCGCCCTTCACAACTCCTGGTGGGCGTCCCACCTGGACTGCAGCTCCTCCACCACCACCTCCTCCTCCTCCTCCCCGGGCTCCGAAACCACCCTGGACCCCCCCTCCGCCGCATTGACGTCCTCCGCAGAGACCGGGAGCTGCCGAGCTCCCCGCGATACCGGCGGGGGTTGTTGACCCGGGGGGTGTTGCTGTTGTTGCTGTTGCAGTTGCAGTTGGCGATTCTCCGCCTCTGCAATACGGAGCGCCGCATCAAGATCCGCCTCGTACGACAAGATCTCCGGTCGGATCTGGGCCGCGAGCGCTGCCAGCTGCTTTTCGTACTTGCGCCACCGGCCCACGGACGTGTTGTACAGCGGCTTCCGTACCTGTCGTATTCGAGGGTGATCCGTGGAAGAGTACTTGGTTGCTAGACACACACCCTCAACCCCAGGTTCCCCTTCCCGAGCTCTGCCGCCCCTCCCCTCTCCCCCCCATCCCCACCTGCGCCACACTGGCAGTGGCCACCGTCCTGTTGGCGGTGTGGAAGTCCAGCACCCGGACATCCCAGGTCAGACCGCAGTGGGACAGCAGCTGGCGAGCAGAGACCTCCGGAAAGGCAACCACCTGCGCGCGTGTGCATGCATGTATGTATGTATGTATGTATGTATGTATGTATGTATGTATGTATGTATGTATGTATGTATGTATGTATGTATCCGTCTATGTTTTTCCTTCTCCCCAATCATCTGTGCTTCGTCGTAATCCCCCCTCCCTACCCGCGGCGCGGCTCGGTTCATACACACACAAACACACACACCGGCGGCCAACAACCCCTCCTCCATCATACCCCCCCACAGTTTTGGGTCCCCATCTCTTCCCCCCCCAGCCCCCCCCCAACACACACACACACAGCCCCAGACCTGCTCGTAATGCAGGGTGAGCAGTCGGCCCGGCGGCAGCACCTGCCCCCAGTGCGCCCCCAGGGCCGCGGCCATGCGGATCTGCTCCCCAATGTGGTCCAGACGCCAGGACCAGGGGACGCCGCTGTAGCCGAAAGGCTGGCTGTAGCACGACAGTGCCACGTCAAGAGGATGCCGTACGACGTGTACGATGCAGGCGCGTGGCAGCAGCATCTCGATATATCCGATCTACAGCGGAGTGATGGTGGTGGTTGTTGGTGGTAGTTGGTGGTTGTTGGTGGTAGTTGGTGGTAGTTGGTGAACAGAGGAGTGGGGAGGCGGGCGGCGGCGTGGGATGGGAAAAGGTGTGTGGGGTTTCGAAGAAAGGTTTCGAAGGATCCATCCGCAGTATGTGCCGTTTTTATTTGAGACAAATCCTTGTAAAACCGTAAATGGGAATTAATGCCCGGTTGCCCCTGGCTCCCGCTGTTCTGTGTCCGGGGCCATGCGACCACGGTGGCGCACGTCCACTCCTCCCCCCTCCCATGCGCCCTTCTCCCCTCCTTCCTTTTCGAGGAAAGCACACAGACACACAGACAGACAGACAAATACACACACATGCACACACACGTCTGTCATACCTCTGCCGCTGCTGCACTGGCTGCTTTTGTAGCCGTTTCCGCCCTGGGAACCTCTCTCGGTTCGTTGAGGCGGGACCGCTCATTGATTGTACAAACAGCGAATGTAACAATACTCACGCATACACTTACAAACACACACACACGCACAAACACATACACACACACAGACATGGTGACGCCCGATTGGGACCCACGGAACGAATGAATCAGGCGCGCAGGGGGCAACATTGCCATCCCCCTGCCGTACACGCACCAGCCAGAGGTTCCGGAGCATCTTGTCCACTATCCGTACAGGGGGGTTGTTGGGGTCCCAACCAGACGCCACTGCCCGCCGCCGCATCTCCTCCACGTACCTGGTGGACAAATCACCACCACCAGTAACATCAACAAAAGCAACACCACCAGTAACATCAACAAAAGCAACACCGCCAGCAGCACCAAGGACACCATTTACGCGGAGCACGGTTCTCGTTTTGCTGTATGTGTGTATTGGGTATGGCCTCAAGGCAGGAAATGGCAGCTCCATAACAGCTCTTTAGGTCGTTCGAGGGGTGGTGGGTATTCCAGGGTGTTGTGCGGGAGGATGAGTACACAGACACGGCTAAGCCTGCAGCGGCGGACTAGATCTGCACACTTAGCCGCGGGGCAGTGGCGGAGTAATAATCCTGCAACGGCCCTGGACCAGGGGCTGTATACACCGGGTGCTGGTGGTTGGATGGCTAAACCCCGGGCGGCGGCGGCGGCAGGATTCGCGAGGGTAGGGTGGCGCTATTGGCGCACCGGTGTGGGTGGAGTGAGTGCAGCCATTGGTAGGTCATCGCGCAGCTGTAGAGCATGCGCTTTCGGTGGAAAAGGGAGGTTGCTGCGCATCTGAGCTGTTGTGTGTGTGTAGCTGGCTGGAGGAATCGAACAGGTGACGGCGCCTTGCGTTGATAAGGGAGAACGGCTAGGACTCTGATCGATGTAATATAACGCCCCTCCAATGATGGAGAGTGCTTCGGCGATCGTTCCCGTTGGGGTACAGTACGGTTAGGTGCCCCTGGCCAGCATCAGGCCCGGATCGATATGTAACAGGTATACACACACGTACAGAGATACACAAACTCTGTTTAAGCACCCCCCGCACACACAGATGACATAAAAACACATATAATAATAATAGTAATAATTTTAATAATATAATAACTTGCCTGACCGCTCCAAGCCCGTGTTCGATTGTCGTCCCCAGCTCCTAGCCACGCAGCGAACCCCGTTCAAACACACAGCCCCCCTCCCCCTCCTCCTCCTCCTCCTCCCCCTCGTCCTCAACGCATCCCCGCTCTTTCTCACCTCCGAAACACACACGCCGCCGCTTACCGTCGTCCGAAGTCCGCCAGAGCCGCCCGGTTGGATAACCCCTGAAGAACAGCCCCGAGTGGGGAGTGGGGTGGGAGTGGGGTGGGAGGGCTGCGGTCGGTAGCTGTGCCGCTACCTTCAAACATGTGCTGCTACTCTCTCTCTCCCTCTCCCCCCCCCCTTCACACACACATACTCACACCATCATCGCCATTTCCCTTATAGCGGATCCCTCGGTAAATCACAGGGGACGCACACCATGCTGCAGGCGGTAGTTCGGCCGAAGGTCAGCCGGAGGCGGCCACGCACCCCCCAACAGCCACCCACTGCACACACACACACACACACCGCTATCCCCACCTGCTTCATGAGCAGCTCATTCAGCCGGGGGGTGAGTGGCGCCAGGGCGGTGTCCTCCCCCGCGGCCCATACTCCGGGGTACCGGGACAGCATCTGAACGTGTGTATGTGTGTATGTGTGTGTATGTGCGTTCGGGAGGGGCGGGGGGGAAGACGAATCACAGACGGGGGAATGGGGGGAAATGGCGGGGCCATGATCACACCCAAAAGACAAGACAACAACTGCTGTGCGCGCGCGTGTGTGTGTGTGTGTGTGTGTGGTGGTGGTGGGAAGTGGGATGGAAGTAGGTAAAAAGGGGGCGGAGAGGGGAGCAGATATACGCTCCAAACACCAATCCGAGAGACACGACTGTGACGGTGTCCAAACACCAAACCGCCAACTGCCTATCAAAACGCCTACCATGTCGTACACTAGGCCCGTACGAACCGTAAAAATGCGCACGTGGCGCCTGATGCTGGGGATTGGGGGGGGATTCGGGGTGATCAAACCCGGCAACAACAACACTTGCAGCACTCAATTATCTCGACCAGTAAGTGCTAGCAGGACTGCTGCCAAATGTCGGTACGACACACCACCTACCCCATCCGGCTCCTTTTCCCCCCTCCCCCCCCCTCACCGTTTCCACCAGCGTGCTCCCCGACCTGGGCAACCCCACCACAAACACCGGGGACTCCTCCCCTCCCTCCCCCTCCCGCCCCCCCCCTGCCGCTAGCTGCCTCATCAGCCGCCCGCCGAACACCCCCCGGAGGGTCAGCAGCTGCTGCCAGTCCGTGTCGGGGTGGTACGGCTGCTGGGAAGATATCAGGGAGTTGGCCTGGGGGGGGACGCGGGAGGGGGGAAGAGGGGGACTTAGGCAGGGAAACATGGAACTAACTGCCGGGGGCGGGGTCGGGGACGGGGGACACCTCCACCGGGGGAGGGGAGGGAAAGACGAACCACGTGAACGAGTGAAGCTGCTGCCAAGGAAAGAAATGTACAAGAAGCAGAACTGACCAAAAGGCGTCCGTGAAGACGGCGATCTCGGGATGACGTAGTGAAGAAGATGTCGGAAAACTACCTACCTAGCCGCCAAGACCAAAATAAGCGCAGAAGAAAAGCAGTAATGCCAAGCCGTAAAGAAGTAAAGGTAGGTGTAGAGGCGGCGGAAAAGTAGTAAAAAACTGCTGACGTGAAGCTGGAATAAAGTTTGCTGCCGGCCTGGCGGCGGCATTGACGAGGTTTGGCGGAGAACTGGCTGATTAGCTGGTAATAAGCTGCTGGTGATATGCAAGTGCTCCTCCCAAACCCCCAAAAAAACGCGCGACCGACCCGACCGACCCGACTATCCTAGTCCGGCTAGCCGACCGACGCAACGCAATAAAGCTCGAACCTCCTTCGGACTCACCTGGCGGCCAGGCAGCGGAAGTAGCGGGCAAAGGCACATGCGCGGCAGAGGGGTCACAAGGTTGTGAGCAGGGTGCGATAAAAAAACAAGAATACATGCGAGTGCTGCTGCTGCAAGAAGTTTTAACTGGCTGGCTGAGGAAAAAGAAGAAGCCAAGGGAAAGGGGGAAGAGAGAAAAGAGATTTAAAAAGGAGTTTATAAGAAAGGCGGCGCAGGGTGATATAGGAAGTGTCGTACGAAGGGGAGGGAAAGACGAACCACACGCGATTGAAGCTGCTGCCAGGGCAAGAGAGTAGCAAACGTAAAAACTGACCGAAAGGCGTCCGTGGCGACTGTGACGACTGAGACCTCGGGATGACGAAGTGACGTTGATGTCGGAAATCCTACCTACCTAAGCCGCCAGAATTAAAAAGCTGAATTGTATAGCCAATCCGTAAAGAAGTAGGTGTAAAAAAGTAGTAGTGAAGGCGGCGAGTAAAATAGTGCTGTCGTAAAAGGTGGCGTAAAGTTGCTGGCCAGGAGAAAAGGCTGATTTGCTCATACTGAAAGGCTGTCGGTATGCAAGTGCTCCTCCCAACCCCCCAAAAAAACTAAAACGCGCGACCGACCCGACCGACCCGACTAATCTAATCCGGCTAGCCTACCGACGCCAACGAAGGGGAGGGGCTTGGAGGGGCGGTTGGATACTGACTTTGGCGGCCTGTTTAAGGAGGGTAGCCCCACCTCCCCTCCCCTCCCCTCACCTCACCTGGTCCAAAACGCGCCACACCTCCTCCGCCTCCACATCCCGGGTCTCAAGAGCCTTAGCCAGCGCGAAGTACAGCCAGCCCAGCTCCGAAACCCCGATATCCGCCAGCCAGCCGCCCCTGGACTGATCGCCGAAAGGATCGCTACTGCCTGCCGCCAATCCCCCCACCACACCACCATCACCGTGATTAATACCACCACCGCCAACAGCGGTGGTGGTGGTGGTGGTGGTGGTGGGTGGTCTCGGAGCACCCGTGAGAAGGCGCTGCAGTAGGCCGCTCTCCTCCGCCAGCTGTACGGCAGATTGTACGAATGTCAGCAGGTCATCCGGCAAGCGGTTCATGGCCGCGCAGGCCTGGTGGGAGGTGGGGCGAGGTGGGGTCGGGGGTGGTTATCGGCCGCGTGGAGGGGTTTCGCGGGACAGCGGCTAGGCGGCGTGCGGGTAGCGGGTGGCAGCTAGTGGCGGTGCCGGGATGTCTGCTGGGGCATTACACACCAGCCGCCCCGCCACAGTAGGAGGAGAGCAGCGGGGGGCGATAGTACGACACTGTACGACAACTGACCCTTACCCCCGTAAAACCCAATTCACCTCCACCAACCCCCCTATTGGCCCCCCACAAAAACCCACATATTCCTCCCCTCACCAGCGCCAGCACACGCTCGTCCGCGTCCATCTACTTGGACGGCCCAAAAGGGCCCCCTGGAATTAAAGCTTCGTGTTGAAGCCGCGACCTGACAGCCCCTGGTATTGCTCCCTGGGCTCCGATACCCCGATACACGCTCTACCCCCCCTCCTTACCCGCCTGAACAGCAACACACATACACACACGGCCCCCACCCGGCCCCGCACTCCCCCCACCGCCAACACGGTCCCACCTTGGCGAAGCAGTTCGGGTCCAGCCCTAGTGCCCCCAGTGCCGTATTCACGTACGCCGACTCGGACTCTGCCGTACGACCCACCGCCGCCAGCGCCTTCCCCCGGTTGAACCGGAGAGCACACACCGACGAGGACAACCAGCTGGTGCCCGAGGGAGAGGGAGAGGGAGGGGCAGCGCCACCAGCACCACTTATCCCAGCGCCACCGGCAGAAGCGCCAAGAAGGATTTCAGCCTGTGGGGTTATCAGGGAGGTGAGGGAGGGGGAAGGTGAGGGAAACAAGCGCGCGCGAGCGTGTGTGTGTATGTGTACGACGGAAGGTGCGCCGGGGACGAGTGGGGAGTGCAGGGAACACGTTCAAAGTATACGGAGTGGGGATGGGGGTGGGGTTAAGTAATGTGCACCAGCGGGAAATAGCTATGCAATCCCCCGCCTTTCTCCCTTCCTCTCAGACTCCTCGCACACAACTTCCCCCTTCAACCCCCCCGCCCTGCCTCCCCCCTTCATCCCACCCACCCACCGACCCACCTCTCTCAGTCCCCCCTCCAGCTCCAGCAGAGCGTGGTGCGGCCGGTCGGCTTCCAGAAGCAGCGCGGCCAGATTGCCAACCAACATCAACCGCATTAACCGCAACCGCCGCGCCTCGGGGTCCATATCCGCCCCGGGGTCCTTGTTCTCCTCCTCCTTCCTAAGTCGGGAGTCCGGGTCCAGGGGGCCCTGTCGGACGGGGTTCTCCCGGGGGCTGCGGAGGGGGGGCGCCAGCTCCGAATCCAGCGAGGCGATGACCGCCCTGTACGGCAGGGAGGGTAGGGTGGGAGGAAATTATGGTATGTATGTATTATACGTACTTCCAGGCTGTGGAAGCTGGTCATCCAACGACAACGACAACTTGACCCGCTTGACTACGACACCGAGAGGGAGGGTGGGGGGCCGTTAGGAATAGGCCGGAGCAGATGCCATAATTCGTGTATGGCCTCTGCATTAAGACATGATATGACATGGACGCGTCACAACATACGGCACACACAACTTATGGCGCTCTTGGCGAGGGTCAGCAGGGCCCCGTTTCCGTCACCTAGTTCGCCGGCAAGCATTCCCCGCTGTCCCCGGCCTTCTACATGAACACACCGGTAATGTTCTTCCGCCTCCGGCAACCGGCTGCCACCATCTGGCCGCAGTAGATTGAGCTGCTGCAGCGCCACCGCAATATCCAGTCGCAGCTGCTGCTCCTGTGCATGAAGCTGTCGCAACAGTTCCTGAGCTTCAGAAAAGCTGAGCGGGCATGAAGCGGCGATGCCGTTGCCAACACGATGGGTGCAGCTATTCGTTAACTCTGCAAGAGAGACACGAATTTGCTTCAGTTGCCCTCGTAAGGTATTGAGCTGGATCTCTCGGGGGTCATCCTGATGCTGCCGTCGCGCCTCAGCCTTGGAGGGCCGCTCCGCGATTGGACTAGCGGGAAATTTAGACTCCGAGAGGGTCCCGGCAAGAATTAACATTGCGTTCCTCGGGGATATAAGATGATGCATAAGCTTGCATGGACGCGAAACCAGTTTGTTGGAGCTGTCCCATAGGAGCTGTCGCGGAAATTGCTGAAGCAAAAAGAGTAAGCTTAACACCACACACCTTCTTATGAACAACATGTGCAATAGCATTGTTATCTATTTCGATTCCAGCACGGGAAGTAATACGCATCGGGAGCTATAGTCCGTTCCGGATGCCACCGTAACTCTTCTAACTGCAACTGACGGGGCGAGTCGAAATACTTATTGCCGGCAGTGAGTTGCCAAACGGCCCATTCTTGCTTCAGGAGTCCTGAATCAGGACAGATTTCTACTTCTATCCATGACAGGGCAGCAGCCAGGCGCACTTCAGCTTGAGGAGGGGCGATATTACAAATGGGGTGGGAACCGACAGCCAAGTCGGTCACTAGCCGAACGTACAGGCACAGCGGGCTGTTCATCCTACCCCAGGGACATATGCCCTGCACAGACCAAAGAACGATGCCAAAGGAATTACCAGCGCTGATGGCCACAGATGCTGTGACCCGGGGAAGCGCCAGCTGGAGAAGCTCCCAGCCCCTACCAACACCTCCGATTTCTAACGTTGGCTTGCCCACCTGAAAGGTGGACAAAGAGATGTTGGATGAAAAATGGACGAGCATGGGACTGAGACACAATTACTAATTGCGCAACCCGGCAAGAATGTCGTAACAGGAGGCGCTGCGGCCGGGGCCGAAGCACGGTGTCCTTGAATAATAAGAGAGGAAACACGGTAAAATGCAAAGCGCAGAAGCCAGGAAGATGTGCAGTGTGGAATAGTGGCCGAGCATAAGGCGGTCACAAAAGTTCACATGACGCAAATCGACCAGACATATAGGCAACAAGACAAATACGGAACGAAGAACTAGAAGAACGAGAACTGCAGGAAGAGACGTGTACCTTAAAACCGTGAAGTACATCTGCAAGATTGATGAGCAAAGCGTTCACAGGGAGAGGAGGGAGAGGAGGGAGAGGAGGGAGAGGAGGGAGAGGAGGGAGAGGAGGGAGAGGAGGGAGAGGAGGGAGAGGAGGGAGAGGAGGGAGAGGAGGGAGAGGAGGGAGAGGAGGGAGAGGAGGGAGAGGAGGGAGAGGAGGGAGAGGAGGGAGAGGAGGGAGAGGAGGGAGAGGAGGGAGAGGAGGGAGAGGAGGGAGAGGAGGGAGAGGAGGGAGAGGAGGGAGAGGAGGGAGAGGAAGGAAAGGAGGGAGAGGAGGGAGAGGAGGGAAAAGAGCACGTTTATGTTGCTTTATTCCCGTGTTTGTCTTTTCGGACAACAAGGTTCAGGACGCTTCTCCGGACCCAGTCATCCCAGGATTACCCAAACGCGTCCCGGGCAAACCAGGCTAAGATGCCGGCCTTTCGGCCACCAAGGCACAAACCAGGTACAAGACGAAGAGTGTGTTTTGTAGTGTGGAGTTTGTTACACGAGCACAGCCCAACAGTTCGCTTTGCTCCTTGTAAGCTTTCCATCGGTAGTCGCACCTCATTCGACTCACCACACTCGTGCCATTTACCTAAGTCCCATCGCAACATGGGCTGCAGCCCCCTCAACCACAGTAAGACGATTTTTCAGGTGGGCAAGCCTACATACGCGTAGCGTGAGGTTTTTCCATGTTCCTGTGTTTTATGGCGTTGGCTGCATCCGCACTCATACATGAAATGTGGTCACACTTTCATCCGGCTGTCAAAGGACGGTTGATACCACACTGTCCACGCAGACGTCCCTTACATCTTTATTTCGGCTTTCATCCGTCAAAACGTAACGGACCTTTCTTCACGTACATATGCACATGCCAACGACCACTCGTCCCAAACGCGCAGCTTCCCTTGCCAAGTCCGTCTCAAACTGCATTGAGACTAGTTGCACGTATACTACCTCATCCAGCGTGCCGTTAAGAAACGCCGTCTTAACATCCAACTGGTGCAGCTCAAGGTCACGCACTGCCACAACAGACAGCAGGGCACGCAGGGTGGTGTGCTTGCTCTTGCTCACTGGGGCAAACACGTCCTCATAATCCCTCCCTTCCACCTGCGCAAACCCCTTAGCGACCAGCCGGGCCTTGTAGCGAACAATGTCACCCTTTTCATTTCGATTAAGGTATAAACCCCAGCCTATAATGATATTCGTGCCGAAGAGGGATTCGATCATCAACAGAGCATGTTGGAGGCCATGAAATGGGAACCCGCACGTCTTGCGAGGATGTTGGAACGTATGTGGGCTCACCGAAACTCAATTACCCCCTTTGGACGCTAGTCTGGGCTGATGTGCGGTGTTTTCCTTTCCTCCGTGGCTTTTAGGCGTTGTAGTATTGCCCTTGGGCCTTCGGCTCGTATGGGTAGTCTTACAGGTATGGGGTCACGCACCCCCAACTATGTAACACACACACATAAACCCCAACTTTACCGGCAACGGACGCACTCCCTTTGGCGGTGTCTCCAGCTCCCACACAGCATGCGACTGCATGGAAGCCATTTCCTGGTCCATCGCCTGCTTCTACATCGGCCAGGCAGGAGGACGTTTAGCTTCCTCGTAGGTCCGTGGTTCCCCCGGAACTGCCACCATGTTTAACCGATCTGGCGGTTTTCCCTTGTTGGACCGCTGTGAGCGACGCAGCTGTTGTTCTTGATCGCTTGGCTCCTCGAAGCCCGGTTGATAAGGGTTAACCCCAGGGGACTCTCCCCCATCCGAATTCGCTTCCTGTTTCTCTTCCGACTCCGTTCTAGGTTCCCTTCTGAATCCTCTTCCAGGTCCCCTTCCAAGTCTTCTACCAGGTCCCCTTTTCCACCAGCACCGAACACTTTCGAGGTAACCAGAATCTTCCACGTCGTCATTGTTGTTTTCATCGTTAAATAACGTCGGTAACAACTCTTCTTCATCAGCACCTAGGTTCACCAGAACGTACCGGTCTGGCTCTTCTAGGCCGAACACATGCTCTTGAAACTTCACATCACGGCTCACAATATGGCTGCCCGAGGGCATCACGACACGATATGCCTTCGTATCAGGCTCGTAACCTCCGAATGCACCCCCTTTCTGGACCGCGGCTCCAGCTTCAACTGCTGGGGATCCGGTACACGGGGCACATACGCCACACAGCCAAACACCCGCAGATTTTAAACGTCTGGCGCCTCCCCATAAAACCGTTCGTAGGGAGTGCCCTTCAAATCCCGGTACGGCGAACGCTTTCGTAGGAATTCGCCGTCAGCACAGTATATGACCACATGCTCGTGGGCCGTTTGCTTTCTTATAGCATAGACCGCACATTTTCCAACAACGTCCGGTTCAGGCGTTCTGCCCGCCCGTTTTGCTGCGGAGTATACGGCGCAGTCGTATTCCTTTCCGCCCATAATAATCGCACTATTCGGCATTCAGAAAACCACTAAATCGGACCGCACAGGTCCATGTGGACTAGTTGTAGATACTCCTTCGCACGAGATTCTGACCCTGGGAACGGCTGACGTGGATGCAACCCCATTACGCACTCTGCACTCTTCGCAGACCGATGCATATATGCACCTCCAGCTTCCCGCAACGTTTCAGCTGACACGCTCAACCCATGCACCATCTCCTCACTTTTCAAGCGCAACATATTGCCCACCTTAGCTCAGGTTGCCAAAATGCGCATGCCACAGTTTTGCGTGTAGGTCGGCCTGAGTTGTAGCTAGAGCTACCAGCTCGCGTAGACTCCAGTCGCGCGCACTCAGATTATAAACTGAAGAATCTTTGCAATCTGTCCAGATGAGCCAGCTTTCCTGATCATTGCGCACCCACATGAACCTAGTAAACCCGGTAAACGTAGCTTCACGTGCCGGGTTGGCCGGGGCATGTCTCCCGTTGGACAGCAAGGCGCTCGCTCTGCTGGCCTGATGAGTTACCCTACAATACAATACCCTCGCGACCGCTAAAACGTTTGTGGATGATTGGAGGCCTGGTGATACACTCTGCCCCCGAACTGTCGAGCCTTCAACGGCCAGAATGCATGCTACGCTTACGAAAGGGTGCCGGGTGTGTGACCCAGATGCCTGCCATGCACGATGTAGTAAGAAAGCTATAGTTAAGACCAGCAAAGCGCCGGACCCACTCGGCTCCGATCACGGCTGTCACCATTCACTGGTATTCATGAGTGTGTCGGTTACATTCCAACAGCTATTAGTCAGGGCTCCGAAACCCACATTGGTTCTGTTACCCTTTGGGCGCCATGTATAGCTTTTCTTGGTGAAATGTCAAAGTGCTTCACTACTGAGGGGGGTACTGACGGGGGCTCCGATCCGGGGTTCATCAAGTGATGCCCCTCCCTAACCCCTGACCCCCCGTATTTCACCTCCCAGCCAAGTCCGGACCTCGGCATCAGGTCTTGTTCACCTAACCCTGCTCGTGAGAAAACCCGACATGACACCGCCGTCACAGCCGCTTCAATTGCTGGCGCTGCTGTTGCGCTGCTGTTAGCAGCTCACCGTTCGGTTCAGGAGCTGCTTGTTTCGTTTAAAAGTCGTTTACTGTTAGCTGCTTCTCTCCTACTCAGGCTCCTCTTGTTTGCTGTTCCACCCCCTACCCTAAAACCCTAAAGTCAACAGGATCCTGACAGGAGATGCATATTGTAGGAGTGTCTGTGTCTGTGTGTCTGTGTGTGTGTGTCTGTGTGTGTGTGTCTGTGTGTGTGTCTGTGTGTGTGTTTGTGTGTGTGTCTCTGTGTGTGTGTGTGTTGTGTACGGAGCCAATCGCGGTAAGACGGAGGACCTGGACGTGCGGTAGGCTACTGCACAGTTCCTCGCGATGGCTGGCCCCCCAGTTCGTTCAGATACATCGCTCTCCCAGAATGTGGTCGGTGTCCCCAGAATCACAGTAGTACCCACGACCCATCATCCATCTGCTTGTTGTTGCCTTGTTATGCCGAACTGAAATCGAAGTCAAGACCACGAGGCAGAGGACGAGCGGGCAGAAAACAGCTGACCTCTGGTTGACTAGGAGTGGCATTGCACCGACTGCATAAAAGACTTCACCGCAACGGACGAATGGAAACGCGGGTGGCCAGGAGAGGAGGGTGCAGAAGCGCTGGACGCGCGCGGCGGCGAGATGCAGGATGTGTTTGCCGCGGCCAGCAGCAAGCCAACTAAGCGCGACGACAGCAACAGCTGAGGATTCATGTGACGAGCTTGGCACTCTGGGAAAAGGGGGGGGGTCGAGATTCCATAAAATGAGGCTCTCTTTTTCCATAGAATGAGGTCCTTTTCTTCCATAAAATGGCATGTCCTTTTCCATAATATCTCCACAATAATATGGATTGCTGCCAGGCCCCACTGCCAAAAAAGGCGGGCGGTAGCCTTTCACCCCAGGAAGATGGTTGGTAACCTGTACGGCAGTACTACAGGGCCGAGAATGGCGGGCGGTGACCTGTACGGCAGTCCAGCTACCTTTCACACTGGCGCTGACCTTTAAGGCAGTCCACACGAGAAAAAAGGCGGGTGTGACCTGTCATGTTAATCTTTATGCTATGTGTTGAAAGGTTACAGTGTAGGAGTCTTCTGGGCCCCTGGAACACAATGTCATTCCTAGCCACTATACAGCACCGTCCACCATGACTACAACTACTGTACTAACTGTGAGTCCAAGGCCGGATTCATGTGACGGCCATGGAGAAGCCCAGAGCATTGAAGAGACAGGCCGGCGAAGGCCGACCGGGAAAGGTAATTCCATATAGAGAGAAGTAAAAAGGTTCTGTGATCCTTCAGCTGTTGGGAGTCCTTCCCAAGGCCCTCAGGCCCTTAGGCTTTCGGCCTAAAGCTGCACGTCTCGCCGGCATCCTGACCTTCACGTCCCTTAACCCGTTCGCTCCTCACCTACCGCAGCTTTTTGCCAGACGTGTGGCTGCTGACTTTTCAATGTCCAGAACCATTTGTAACGATTTCCCGGTCAAGCTTGTTTCCACGTAAGGCACTTCGCATGCACGTCTTGGAGCGGCACGCCACGTGTGCATGGATTTCCCTAAGTTCGGGAAACCGGAGCTGAGCAATAGGCCCGACCCAGATCGCGCGGGAGTGGGAGTCCAAGGTTGTTTTGTCCTGTCTGTAAAGGGGAAATCCAGCACTGCAGTATCATTACTCCTTCCTGTTTGTGCAGGGAGTGCAGTATGCTCTGCGCAAAAACCTTGGCGGGATGTGGCGGTCCCCCCTCGCCAATGTGTGCAATTTGTAACTTGTATTAACAATGACTCACAACGGCTTATGACAGTGGCGCACGGCGTCATGCAATGGATGTTGCTAAGGCGGACTGATTCCACGATGGTGTCGCCCGTGTATCAATGCCGTCGAGTTCCGACGCAATTGTGCGAAACGTAATCCTTGTTATGCATAACAAGCCATATGGCTTACAAGACCTCCGTGTAGCCGCATTAGCGACTAGCCGTCGTGGCCGTCGTGCAAAATTAAAAAGCAGCTTAACATCATTTTTACCCCTACAAAAGCCTAATATACCATGCACCAATGCAGCCATTACATCCAGCAAAGCATCGAGTAAAAGGGCTCGCAGGTACCTTTGCGAAAAAGTCAATGACCGTTAAAACTAAAAAACCCTTTCGGATGATTAGTGGCAACCTGGAGGCTACCGTAACATAATGGTAGAATTTAACTCTATTTAAGAAGAAAGCAGGAGCTGTATACAGGTGCTTCCGCAAGAGGTACCGCTTCCCTTGACTAAGCAGCGCGGCTGCAAATGGCGCTATGGCTTTAAAATCCTAGTGGAAGACAGCAATAATGAGGTATAAGCGCCGTGATCAGAATCCGCTGCAGATATGGCTCATGCCCAGAGGCGGCGCGATTCATTAAATGACGCACACAGACTGATGATGATATTTAGGTAATAGATCACTCCATGCATGTCCCTGAACTAGGAAGCGGCATATCTTACCCTTACATGGAAGGGTGGCAACGTGTGAGTGCAGCACTTTACCACGACGTACTGCAAAATGACAGACTTGCGAAAGGCAGACGTTCAGCTCCCTGACAATGGGCAAAATGTTATTGCATAAAATATGTTTTCCTCCATCCTGGCTACAACGTTCCTGAGT
This sequence comes from Volvox carteri f. nagariensis, assembly GCF_000143455.1. Classification (NCBI taxonomy): domain Eukaryota; kingdom Viridiplantae; phylum Chlorophyta; class Chlorophyceae; order Chlamydomonadales; family Volvocaceae; genus Volvox; species Volvox carteri. The sequence goes on from NW_003307595.1 coordinate 138,755, forward strand.
AAAAGCAGGATCACCGAGCTTCCGTTCGAGGCATGTGGCAGATTGTACTTTTGATGAACTCTCCCGCATTCCGGGATGCCAAAATGCAACCTTCTGGTCCTTGTACGGCATGAAGAAAATTTGTCAGGATTACGGCAGAATAAATGTAAGCAATTCGTAGAATGCTGAAATTCTGAAGTTGCTTCGGTGCATCTTGAAAATGCTTTGTACGGCAAGGCGTGTCTGGGGAATATGCCTTTATTTACTAACTGAAAAATTTACGATTGCATGTCGTAAACTCATCGCCCTTCTGTATATTGGCATGGCCATAAGCCGATTCATACCAAATTTCGAGCCACGCAGGGAAATTCCAATTGACGGCTAGGTTTGTGCTTGGAGCACGTCCATCACGATCTGTTTTATTTATTTAAACTGTAGCCTTACAATAGAAGAAACGTGCGATAATCTTAGACATGGGGGACGCGAAGCCATGGAAGCCGGCAGCCGGCACAGCCGAAGAGGCAAATGTGGAATCCGGTGCTAAGCTGGGAGCAGCGGAGAACTCGTTATTACATGTAGTGGAGGAGGTGGAACATCCCGTCAAGCACAACCCTATCGTGGCGTGAGTCCTTCTGGCGGCTGCGCTAGCGGTAACGTCTATTCGTGCTCGCTTCTTGACGTTGATATGCTCGCATTTATCATCATCCGACAGGTTTTTCTTGTTTCTGGGCTCGTTTATGATTCCTGGCCTTGGCATGGTACGTCGTCAAGGTCTTTTTATCACTCTCGGCTCCCCGCTTAGCATGACGACTTTTTTTATTTATGCACATGTCAGTTCTGTGAAGCCTACTTCGTTTTCGCTGTCGGGAATCTTTCAGGTGAGGAGAAGGGCCTTTTGACCCTTTCCGCTATTCGTAAGGCTGCTTTGGGTTTTGGTCTCGCAAACTGTCACGGAGCTTCAATAGGCCTGTGTGTAATGCGTTTGCTTGTCGAAGACTCTCTCATGGACTTCTGTTGTTCACGTTTGCCGACTCTCCCTTCCCATGCACAGCTTTGTGGAAGCAAGAATACCCCCTTTGCTGGGCTAAACACCAGACGTGTCCACTCAAGCTCTCGGACTCTATCACATATACACAAGTCTGCGGTATCATTTTCGGTCAAATAGTCCTGGGATTTTTCGCCGACCGAATCGGGCGGAAATGGGGTTCAGTCTCAACGGCAGGAACTATGGTCATCGGTGAGTCTGGGCAGCTACAATTTCTAAAGCTACTAGAAATGTACCGGTCGCCACCACCGGTTTTCTTCTGTGTCGGGACCTATCCCCTGCCTTCGTACCTCTTGCAGGCGCTATCCTAATTATCGCATCCAAGGGCCCGACGGAGAGGGCCTTGTGGGAGATGTTTACAGCTGTGCAATTCATCTTTGGAATCGGTGTTGGTGGTGAATATCCTGTTGCGTCGACCTCCGCCAACGAGCGCGCTGAGTCATCCACAAAGCTGCAGAAACGCCGTGGCGAAACGGTCGTACTGGTGTTCAGCATGCAGGGCTGGGGAAACCTAGTCAACACCGCCGTCATCATCGGTAGGCCATTGCCGCGAAAATGCTAGTGCCCACCACCCTGCACAGCGCTGTCCACCCTACGCCGGTGCCGGTTGGTGCCCATGTTCGGATGCAGCGGGGGGCGCGACATGTGATCATCTGCATGTTCGCGACTACATGCTACCGCATTCGCCTGGTCAAGTCTTCTGTTCTTTTTAGAAGAGTGGTACAAGCTCTGGTATTTGCATGCAGGACTCTTAACGGGCACTAAGCCTAAGTTAGGAGAGCCTGTTGATGTTGGGTCTTAGGTAAGAAGACAACATATTTGATCCCCAAATGCCCTCTTTCCTCGCCCTCCTTTCTATTGCATTGCATGCAGCCATTATGGCCGGTTTCCATCAATACAGCAAGCCTTACAGCACGTATGCGCTGGAGGTGACGTGGCGTCTGTCTTACGCCATCGGGCTCATCCCCCTTATCGGCATTTTCCTGTACCGCATTTTCCGCCTGAGGGAGTCCGCCGTGTGGCAAAAGAAGCGCGAGGCACTCAAGGCCATGGGAGGTGTGTACTAGAGGGCGCTTAGGACACAAAATACGTGTGACACAGCGCGCGAGGTGCGCGCGGCGGCTTTTAATCGTAAGGAAGGGGGGGATAACCGCTAATTGAAGCCAGTGGAGGGCCGGGATGTCATTGTTTTTAGGTCACATCGCCACACCGCAATTCTCCTTGAAAGGACCTTAGGGCTAACACACCATGCCGTACATTCGGGACACTGTAGAACTACGCAAACTTTGCGAAATCGTATTATTAGTAGAGGAATGTTGTACAATACCTTTGGTTTGCATTCCTGATAGTTCCGTCCACAACAGCGCTCCGTTACAAACGAATGACAGCCTCCGCCAAATCAAGAGGAATGTCTAAAGCCCTCAGCAGCTTGGGACCTTGTTGGACACCGGCACTTCAGTTCCACTTTCTCGCACATGATGCCCCCCCTTGAGGGCCCCAGCCCTGCCGCAACGAGCCCTTCGTGACTGGGGCTCTCTCCTAGGACCAATGTACTTTCTGCCGCCCTGCTCATACGGACCTGCTGGCTGCATAGCATGCCCTCTGAAAATCAAGGTCCCCGCTATTTCGCATCTTCATGTGCTATATTACATGCATTGTATGTACCCAGGTGATCGTGCCAAGGGTGTCCAGTGGCGTAAGTTCGGTCTCCTCATGTACTACTACTGGCACCGTAACTTCGGCACGGCCATGAGCTGGTTCGTCTGGGATTTTGCCTTCTACGGCAACAAGGTAGGCCGTACTGACTGGGGGGATGGTGTAATGCCATGGGGGCCCCTTCGGAGACTGGGGGTTTCCCTTGGGCTTCGGATCTATGTAACCTGGTTTGTGTTCCTGAGCATCATCCCCATGCAGCGTGATGGTGTTAGGTTTGGGGCGCTAGGTGGGTCGGATTGTTAATTGCTGCTGCTGCTATGTTGCCTTCTATGGTTTGCTTTCCCTTCCTGATGTATGTACGTCATTGCATGACACTTGTATCCCCTACTTTCCCCTCGGCGGCCCCTTCGCTCCGCTGGCGCTCCCCCTACAGCTTTTCCAAGGCACATTTATCAAGGTAAGCATAGCATGACCTAATTTAGTAAGACTTTTGTGCTTTTGCCCACGTTAAGTTGCTGCTGTATTGTCTTGAGGAGGAGACGTATGATGTAAGGTGTGTTTTTATCGTGAGTGCAAACAACCCGTCAATCGTCTGATACGCATCGTTTCCTGTTGTCCAACAGATTATCAACCCGACGGCCAGCCTCATTCAAGTCCTGGAGTGGACCTTGCTGAACAGCGCTGTGGCTCTTGTGGGTTACTACTTCGCCGCCTTCACGATTGACAAGCCGTGGATGGGTCGCATGCGCATGCAGATGCTGGGATTCACTTGGATGGTGAGGAAATGCAGAAGACGTGCCTTGCACTGTGGTTCGTCGCAGCTGTCGCAGAGTTTGGTTTGGCATAGATGTACACGTTGTATAGATCTCTTCCAGCAGCTTGAGAACGCTTTTCATTCGCGGCCTGCTACTGTGTCATACTGCGGACTGGTGCCGCCGGTGTATCATCGATACGCCGACTCATGTTCATCTCACAAATTATCTGTGCGAGCTCTACATTCTTGTGCGCGAAGCAATTGATCCTCCGTTGCCCCCTGGGCCGATCTGTTGTTGAAGACCATTGTGAAGAACCAATCCGTTGTGCCTCCTTGGCCCCTGCAGTTCGTACTCTTCCTGATCTGTGCCGTGCACTACAACAAGCTACTTGCAAAGTGAGTCCTAACATTTTGGAAGCGAAGCCCCAAGTTTGGGGGCGCGGTAGATATGTCAGCTAGCTGTAATGACCGCATTCCAGCTTGGGTCAAAGGGTTTGACCAAGGCAAAATGTCACATCTTGTGTTGAATGTCTTGTGCCTCGTCCGCTCGAATTTCTACCTGCTTTGCAGTTATATCCATGCCTTCCAGTTCATGTACTACTTTTCATCTTTCTGGGGCCAGTTTGGTCCCAACGCCACCACTTGGTTGCTGCCTGCTGAGCTGTCTCCTACGGAGGTTCGCTCGATGTGCCACGGCTTTTCTGCCGCTGTCGGCAAGGCCGGTGCGCTGGTGGCGGGTGTCGTCTTTAACCTCGTGGACAACCGCGCCAAATTTTGGATCAGCGCCTTTTGCGGATTGGCAGGTAAGCACCGCGCCGTACTTGCTTGTTGTGCTTCCATCTTGTCGCGTGAGAGGATGGCGTGTTCCCTGTGGCCTGTTCCCGTTCAAAAAACACACGATGCGGTTGCATCCCCACGTCAGGAAAGACCTTAGCTCCGAACTGTGGGCCCCGGAGGCGGTTGTAGGATGCTGAAATGCGTAATTTTTACAAGATGTGATTTTCACACACGCGTTATAAGGGACCTCTGTCGAATATTGCACACAGGAATCATCCTCACCTTCTTTACGATTCCCGACATCACCGGTCTGGATCTTCGTGAGGGCGACCGCCGCTGGCTGGCGATCCTTGATGGACACCACGACTACTACCATGGTGAAGCGGTCAACCCGAGGTACCTGTCTGTTGTGGAGCGCATGCTCGGCTACGGGCGGCTCTACCGCCCAGATGGTGCTGCTGACGCGGGCGTGATGGCGTACAAGGTTGTCAAGGCCGCCGAACTGACGACCCAGAAGGTTGCGGAGACGGAGGCCGCGAAGTAGTCGCTGGACTTGTATCGGAGGGAAATTTTTCCTCGTATCTTGTAAGAGTTTCGAATGGTGGAGGAGAGGTATCCAGCTGTTTAGGCTGCTGTCAGTCAGTGTTTGATGTGACTTATCTTTTTAAGTGCTCAGGATGTGTTTCTTGTTGACTGATGCCACGCGATCCTCACATGGAGGCCCGAGGATTGTTCGGGGTGAGCCTTTTAATGTTATGGCCGAATGTTCAGATGGAGTTCGGTATAGATTGGAAGGATGGGTGGGCTGCTGGTAAGTGACCCGCACGTAGGTGATGGCTTGCCACGAGGAGAGAAGAACACAATTGGGGGAGGATAATGAAATATCTTGTTTTACGTGAAGCGTATGCTAAGAGTGAGCCACAGTGTACTGTTAGCATTCGTTGAAATGGATAACGCTGATGCAGATGTGTATAAAAAGCTTTGAGAGTACTGAAGTCGTGGGCTGGCTGCTGTTCGGTGCTTGCGGCCGGGTGCTTGCGGACTGCCGACTCGCAGCATGTGACTTTGCAGGCAGGGCGTGTCGCGCCGTACAGTGCAAACCTGGGTTCTTGTATTGGTGTCTGTTGAACATGCGAACGGAGTTGGGATGCATTCGGGACGAATGACCAACGAAGGGCGCGATAACGGCATTTCCTATTTCACCGCCCACGAATTACGTTGGTATCCGCTGCATCTTGAGGAGGTCGCAAAGCAAACAGTTAATCTGCCGTTTTGCCGTTTGTGTGTCGCTTCTGGGCGCGAGCAATTCTGTTCTGTCGATGTAAGTTAAGGACAGTCAGTTCGGTTGTGGACAGTTACGGTCGGTGTTTCCGTTGGTGTGCTGTTACGGATGGAGGTAGCGGACATTGAGCGCTTCTCTGGAGATCATAGCAGGGTCCGTCTCGGGCGTCTCTAGCTTCGTCCACAAGGAATACATGTAGGGTGTACATGTCCTTATTCCATGTGCGCTGCCAAGGCAAGCACCACCAATAAGACCGTTACGTGTTAATAAGTTTATCTTTCTTGCAAGTCGTCTATATTGACCGACCGTCGTTGCTGGCAGGAGTTGATTTTGGGTCGACAATTTCAATATCAACCTAGAGATTTTGAGAAGTGAGTAATGTGAAGAGTCCGTTTACCTCGGAAATTGTTCAGATTTGGTGTGAAACAAGGCATTTTCTCCGCCCCCGGTATCTTTTGACCCTCGTGGGCAGCTCCCTTGAACCCTGCTCTGGATCAATTTTCCATCAGCACAAGTGCTCTCTGTGAAAAAAAACAGTTCGTACGGTTGAACGGTTCTTGCCATCCTTACATTTGCACGGGTGTACGACCGTACTGGTGTATGCCGTATAGCAGGGGTACGGGCGGAGGAGAGTTCTAAAGAGGGCGTGACGAATTCGGGCGCTATGTTGGGCACATAGAGGACAAAGGAGACTCAGATTGGCATAGTACAGAAAGCGCAGAAGTAATGATCAGGCTGCTATTGTTGACCATGTGGCTAGCGGATATTCTGCCCTTGTAGCCGCAATAGTTGTAGGAAGGTAGACGGCTACATGGTGTGGTGAAAGTGGGGTAGTGAAGGGCAGCGATGAAGGGGGGGCTGAGCGGTCGGCGGATCAAAAGTGGGGGCTGAGCGGTCGGCGGATCAAAAGTGTAAGGCCGGCTAAACTTTGTAAGTTCGCGTAATTACTAAAAGCAGCGCGTCCTTCGCCGGCCCAGCATCGGGTCATGTTCGCGTCACCCTTCCCCCCGATATCGGAGGAACTAGTGTGATCCCGACAGCCGCCGCGGATCAGTCACACACCCTTATGGTTCGTGCTCAAAACAAGTTTTGCCAGAACTCCCACCCACCACCGCCGCCCCGCCTACCACAGCTACTCAACAGCGCCTCTAGGGAAGGATGCAGCAGCGTGGCTATCATAAATGAGGAGGAAAAAACATTTCCGGAAAAGTCCATTTACTCTTTTGCAATACAGTGTAATCGCAACTGCACATGTCAACTGTCGACCCCGATCTGTGTTCAAGCTCGTCCGTAGCACATAAATATTTGGGCATTTGAGCACTGCAGACGTAATGCTCACTGAAACGTTGCAAACCTGAAGAGCAAGAGCAGTACAACACGGCGGATATGGTACATTGTACACATGCCTTCCGCGGTCTCCAAGTGTATATACCCCGCAATGGAAGTTCGCGGGTACAAGAAAACCGCAGACTTTTAGAAATCCGACCTGTCAGGTGAGGTGGCCCGTGCAGTGGCCCGCCGCATCGAGTTTACCGACCACTTCTTGACTCTCGCTTCTGAGAGCCGACTACACACCAGTTCCCCGGCTGCAGATGGCCATCCAGGCATTGCGGACGGCTCCCACCAGGCCCCAGTAGGGAGTTATCGACGGCCCTTTTGCATCGAAACGCCTAACCCGGCCAGAATTAGCCAACGAGCATGGCAAGGCTGCGGAGGAGGATGAGGAGGAGATAATGCTCGATGTTGATCAACATGATATATTCAAGAACACGCAGCACAGGGCCGGGGCGCGGCCCCATGTCCGTCTCTCCGCCCCACGCCCTCACTACTCACTCACTCCCTCACCCCCTCACTCACGTCAGCCGGGGCGCTCTCCCAGCCCCAGGCTGAGCAACTCAGCGCCGCGGAACACTGCAAACCGTGCTAAGCGAGAACCGCATGAGAGTCCCCAACCAGACCACCTCCCACCACTACGACTGGCCAGCCCACTCACACACTCTTGCGACCCTAGATCGCCAAACAAAAGGTACAAGAACGCTACCGGGGACAGGGGATCCACAAACAATAAGGGCTCCGCCACATACCCAAAGAGGTGAGGCAAGTGAAGGCCTACCCAGGCCAGACACGGCCCTCCGCGTCCGCGGAAGGGATAGCTGCCTCAGGGCTGAGAAACCCTACCCTAGCCAAGGACACCCATGCAGCCCGTAAAGCAAGCCTCCCCCCCCCCAGCTGTCACACAACCCACACCCACCCCGCACCCCTTGACGGGCTCCGAACCCCGGGAGGGGGGAGGAGGGGGGAAAGACGAACCACGAACGAGTGAAGCTGCTGCCAGGGCAAGTGTGTACCAAGAGTAGAACCGACCAAGAGGCGTTCTTGAAGGCGGCGACCTCGGGATGACGTAGTGAGGATGTTGTCGGAAAAACTACCTACCTACCTACCTAGCCGCCAGGACTAAAAAAGCGCGGAAAAACCCGCCCTGCTCTCCTCGCCGCGTTGTTCTTGTTGTAAGTGTAGTTATCATGCTGCTGCTGATATTGCCCATGCAGGTAGGGCAGCCAGGTGCAGGGGGAAGGGGCGGCTGGAGGGAACCAAGCGGCGCTGCCGCGTTTTCATACCGCGTATTGCGAGGCCAGTGCCTTTCTCCTCCAGTTTCTTTGCGGTTTTACACGTGCTGCAAAACTACACCCACTCGCCACGCCACCTTCCTGCGGCTCAGTTCCTTACATACATACAGACAGACACATAGACTTAACACTCACAAAGGCTTTCAAAACACACACGAACGATTGTCCTGCCAAAACACGAGCACGAGGGCACACACACGATCGCGTGTGCGTGTACGTATGTTTATGTGTGCGTTTTTTAAAGCCTGACCGCGATATGGGAAAAGCCCAAAGTGACTGTTCGGATAAACGTATGTGTCTGTGAGTATGTATGTATGTCCACCCTTTTCCCTGCCATCGCCCCTTCCTTTCCCCCAACTGCCAGTCTGCGCTACGCCTTTGTCATCCCCCCTGCCCTACTTCCCATCTGGCCTTGGATACAGTCCACGTACAAGTACACACATACACACATACATACTCGCTGGCTATTTAAAACGTAATTCACTCGCTGGCCACCCGCACCAGCATCTTGTTCTTCTTGCCGGCGGCTATCAGCAGCAGTCTGCCGTCAATGAGGTCGGAGGGCTTGACGGTGTAGAGCTCCTCACTCACCTTGGCGTTGTTCAGGTACACACCACCGCCCTTGATCAGCCTGGGAATGGAGGGGTGTGTGTGTGGGGGGGTTCATGGCGGGGGGTATGAGCGGCGTGGCGGGAGCGGGGTTGGGGGTTAGGGTTGGGGGTCGGCTGGTGGCGAGGCAGTGCCGACCGGGTGGTAGAGAGGAGAGGCGGGAAGTGCCGGGGGTGGTTGGCTTCATCGGGGCTTAAGGGAAAAAGAGTGATATACCGCTGGTTTGAAATGTGACATGTGGGGTGGAGTGGGCGCTCCCATTTCGCCTCATACCCAGGCACCAATGCTCCTCCGCCCACACACCCCTACATCACCCTCCCCTCAACTCCCTCACCCTTTCTTCCCTCTTCCCTACACCTCCCAGCCCTCCCCCTTCTCACTTCCTCGCGGCGCTCTTGCTGGGCTGCAGCTTCACTGCCACCAGGATGTCGGCCAGAGGGACGCCCTCCACCGAACCACGGGTCAGTGTGGCGCTGGGGGCATCACCTGCCACCGTCTCCAGAGTGGCCGCGTCTAGCTGGGTGGCTGCACCGGGTTTGAGGGCCTGAAGGGGGAAGTGGAGGGGAAAGAGAGATTGTGTGTATGTATGTGTATGTATGTGTATGTGTGTATGTGTGTGTATGTGTGTATGTGTGTGTATGTATATGTATGTGTATGTATGTGTATGTACCTTCAAGAACGCCTTTTGGTCAATTCTACGTCTGGTACACTCTTGCCCTGGCAGCAGCTTCACTCGTTTGTGGTTCGTCTTTCCCCCCTCCTCCCCTCCCCCACTTGTACTGCTGATCCCAGCGCACCAAGGTCCCTCCGAAAACCCTAAACATTTCTCCCCCTCCCTCCCCGCACCCCCCCCCCGCACTCCTCCACCCCAGCCACCCCCGCACCTCCGTTGCCTTGATCGCCTGCGCCAGCCCCTCCTCCCCGTGTACGAACCGGGTCACCTCCTCCGCCAGCCGCCGCTGAGCCGTGTTGGGGACGTAGCCGGGGGCGCCCATGGCCGCCTGGAGGCCGTCGATCTCCTCGAGAGGCAGGAAGGTAAGCATCTTCAGCAGCTTGATGACGTCAGCGTCGGTTACCTAATGATTACATGTACGACAGAATAATGGACGGCGGGAACATGGGTCCGGCAAATGAAGTGAGAGAGCGTATGTATGTATGTATGTATGTATGTATGCATGTATGTATGCATGTATGTAGGCAGGCGGCTGGCAGAAGTTAAGGCCTGACTTCTGCTCCCAGTCGACCCAGTCGACCCGGGTTCAAATCCGCCTGCCAGCTCCTCGGGTGTTTGAGGAGTGATGAAATGGGAGGTGGCCCCCCATCATACGGACGGTGTAGGACGTGATAATATCAACTTGCGAGCTGACCAGGAACTAAGTTGATGCGCCGTTGATCCGCTAGATTTGGTTGGATGCTGGTGGTGAGTTGCCGAACCCAACGAATACATTCTGAAGTCGGATGGGGTGACGGATTAGGGTGCCCCTCTAGCAGGGGAGAGCAGGGACTGCCCCGGGAAAGGGGGCCGCTGGCGAAGTTAACCACCCTGTAACAACATGTATGTATGTATGTATGTATGTATGTATGTATGTATGTATGTATGTATGTATGTATGTATGTATGTATGTATGTATGTATGTATGTATGTATGTATGTATGTATGTATGTATGTATGTATGTATATGCAAGGGTACGTCCATCTGATCATATATCCACAGGCCCCCTCCTCCCCTCATCTTGCCAAACGGCCCGAGAAACATGCACACACACACACACACACACACACACACGCACACACACGCACACACACACACACACACACACACGCGCGCGCACGATAAGGTGCCCCTGGCCAGCGTCACGCCCAGATCGATATGTAACGATATACACACACACATTGGGGCCATTCAAAACCCTGAGGGCCCCCCCTGCCCCGGCACGAACCCCCCGCTCTACGGGCAAATGGCGTCCAGCAGCAACCTCCCCCCCTTCCCCCCCAACCTGGAAGAGGTACTGGTAGAACTTGTACGGCGACAGTTTCTCCGCCGACAACCAAATGGCGCCGCCAACCGATTTACCGAACTTGCGGCCCTCGCTGTCCACCTGGTGGCCGATCAGGCCGGCAGGGTCGGGCCGGTAGTACGGCAATACGACAAGGCAAGGGTGTGTGATATGTTAACAAAATACACAGACACACGCACACTCACATACCACCCGGACATTGCTTGCCACGTAGCGCCGAAATGAGCGCATGAGGGAAGCGACGTGTGTCTCCCCCACCCAGCTCCCCCCACACGAACCCCCCCAAGCCCTCCAACCCATTTACATACACACATACACACACACAACACCCACCAGCAGGGGGAACGTGAGGCCGTAGCAGGCCGGGGCCTCCCGGTCCTCCCCCCCCAGGAGCTTCCGTACAAGATCCGTACCCGCCGTGATGTTGCCCCACTGGTCACTGCCGCCGATCTGTAAAACACCGGGGGGGGAAGTGGGGAAGAAAGGGGGAGGAGGGGGGGCAGGAGGATATGTACGACAAAACACGGGGCGGGGCCGGCGCGGGATGGTGGGATTATGGTGGGAGTTAGGAGTGGTGGATAACGGACCTGCTAACCGCCGAAAGCTGAAATGCACAAGTGATTGAGAACACCTGACTGGGAAAAAGCGCATTGGACGTGATCCTACCCCCCAAACCCCCTTACCTCACCGCCTTCCCCGTCCCCACCTCTCACCTGTACCCGTACGTTGTGTTCCCGGCACAGGTGTACGAAGTCGTACCCCTGCAGCAACTGATACGTGAACTCCGTGAAGCTGATGCCCTGCTCACTTTCCATGCGTGTACGAACCTGGCATGTGGTGCGCCCGGGGGGAGAAAGGGGGAAACACGGGGGTCCTCATGTGTTTTTCATGTGTTTAAGCTCCCCTCCTCCCGCCTTTCCGCCCTGCGCGTCTCCCCCTCTACCACCACCCCTCACCCCTCGGACTTCAACCTTCCTCCTCATCTTCCTCCCCTCTCCTTCCCGCCATACACATCTTTACCCCTCCAACCCCCCCCACCTCCCCCCCTCAACCCCCCTCCAACTCACCGAGTCCTTGGCCATCATGGCACCAACCCGGGCGAACTTGCCGATCTCCCGCAGGAAGGTCAGGAAGCTCATCGGCCCGAACCAGTCCAGGTTGTTGAGCACCCGTACGGCAGGGGCTCCCGGAGGGGAGTTACGTGTCAGGATGTCCTGAAGCAGGGAGCGGATGGCTGCGGGACGGGGGGTGGGGAGGGGGGTGGGGAGGGGGGTTCAGCGGGTTTAGGAGGGGTTGGGGTTGGGGGGGGGGGGTATGACGACGCACGGACGGACGATTGACGAGAAGAAAAAACCCTTAGGCATTTTCGAGGGGGGGAGGGGGAGGGGGAGGGGGAGGGGGAGGGAGCACACACTGGCCAGCCCGGATGGATACGTAAAACACACACGCACATACACAGGTACACACGTACACGCACTCACCTGCCACATTGTGTTCAATTTGCTCCTCGGACAGTACGGGGCGTTCCGTACTGCGGCCCGAAGGGTCGCCCACTCGGCCCGTGGCCCCCCCCAGGAGCGCCACCGGCTGGTGACCACACCTGCCGTACAGATACACATACACACACCAATACAACACACACTCGGGTGACAGTGAGGGGAGGATCCGAGGAAAGCGGGGAGAAAGAGTACATGTACTTGAGGATATACTGCATGAAAACAAATCGGATGGTTGGATGCTGGTGGTGAGTTGCTGAACCCAACGAATACATTCTGAAGTCGGATGGGGTGAACGGATTAGGGTGCCCCTCTATCAGGGGAGAGCAGGGACTGCCTCGGGAAGGAGGCCACTGGTGAAGCTGTACCACCCTGTAACAACAACAACAACAACATATCTCAACAAGAACAACGTATCTCTTGCCTTGCTGGCTTCGTGGGGCCCTGTTTTTTGAGGTTGTAGAGGAGCCCCCTGAGTAGAGCCCCTGCCCCCGGTGGTGTTTTCTTTTTGTTCTTGTTTTGGTGGTCAAGAGGGACGAGAGCGCGCGAATAGGCAGGCCAGGCAAAGTGGCGCCTTTCGTGCGGCTCTCGCTTAGTTCGGTTCGCAGTCCTCTGCACCGCTGTGTTGCCTAGCCAGGGGCTGGGAGAGCGTCCCGGTTGGCGTGAGTGAGGGAATGAGGCGCGCGCGGAGGAACAGACGGACGTAGAGCCGCGCGCCCGTCCCTGCGCTGTGTTTCGGCCCGGTCAGGGCCCCCGGTGCTCGTCCTTTATCGGGCGAGCCGCCCACAGTGTAACACCCCATCAACAACAACAACAACAACAACAACAATACTCCCACTACATGTCATTGCAAGGTACTGCCACTCATAGACACTAGTTGCGGGCTAGGGTAACCCTGAGTAAGGGCTCTGCAGGTAAAACCCTTTCCGCAACCCCTTAGGAACCCTTTGCCATCCCTTTCTTCACATACCCCCATTCCCCCGTAACCCAAACGTTTCCCTCTTTTCCCTGTGAGTAACCCCTCCCCCCCCCAACACACACACGCACACGCACACACACACGCACGCAGATCCCCCCCTTCGTCCCACAACCCGCCCCCAGCACACACATACACACAATCCTCGGTTCCCAAGCCTTCCAACCCTTCCCCCCTTCCGTACCTCTGAAACCACGACAGTACGACAATACCTAGGAGGTTTCCGAGGTGAAGGGAGTCCGCAGTGGGATCGAATCCGCAGTAAACGGACAGCGGCCCCTCCGCCCCCCCCGCAGCCGCCTCCAGCTCCTCCCCCCCCGTCACTTCCTGGACCAGCCCCCTGGAGCGAAGCAGTGCAACTACATTGGGTCGCCCTCCATGGTGGCCGCCGGGGGGTGCGGGGGTCGATATGGTGGTGTAAGCACTGCTGGAGGCGGTGACGGTGGAGGTGGTGGAGGCTTCTGGGTCCAGAGGTAGCGGGGGAAAGGGCGGAAAGAGGTGCATGCGTGGGGGTGAGAGTGGCGAGGGTGAGGATGTCGGCGCACGACGTAAATGTGACAACCCACCTGCGGGAAAGGGGCCCGCTGTAGCTGTTTCAGTAACCTCAGCAGAGGCTGAGCAGGGGGTGTTGGGTGAAAGCTTGCTGCCTTGAAAGGGCGCTGGGCGTCGCCGTTGGTTCAGTCCCGTCCTGCGCATGGGTCAGTCGGAAGTCATCGCACGTCGGCATACTGTCGTTGTAATCGATAATAGAGGTATGGCAGATCGAGTAGCGGAACATATCATGTGATTGGATGGGATAATTTGGTCTACAGGGTATATGTGTGGAAATGGCAAAAATGTTCACCTTGCCGGGCGAGATGCATGTCGTTGTTGCAGAAGCATCGTTCCTTGGGATGTACTAAATAAAAGGAATGGCGATGAACTTGGTTTGACTGCAGTCATGATACAAATGAAATGCAAGCACAGCCGGTTGCCCGTATGGACGAGCTGACCTTTCGCCACAAGATGGACATCCAAAGAAACCCAACGTATTGGATCAGGGCCGGCTAAGTACCTACTTCCATATTACATGCTGTGAAATTACAATTGCGCACGTTCCTTGATGCAGTTTAGAATAACGCGAATTGGACTCAGGTATTGGGATGAAATGATAAGATCACAAATTACAGTATTACCATAATGATGTCCCTAGTGCTTGCGGGCAGGCCTGGCCTCAGCGCTATATGTCGGCAACCGTCGGCGCTGGCGCTGTTTCACGCAGCAGCGCCGTTGCCCCAGTTACTTGATGACGCGATTTCGGTACTAGAAGCTGCGAGGCTACGCAACTCTGGGCATGTCCAGACATCCATTTCAACCGCGACCATCAGACTTCGGACGACGCGCGGAACCCCATCGTCGGAACAACTGCTTGCTTTCAGGAGGTAGGCGACGAAGGCGATGAAAGGCATAGGTGGTAGAAGCTGCGTGTGTGGGCTGCGTGTAAACTCAGAGAGACGCATGGGGCTGGCCCGGTTTCCATAAGCTGCCTCCGAGCGCACACGGTTCCACACGCTTGACAGCTGCAGCGCGGGTGGGACTCGCTGGAGTGCATGATAGTCGCTGGTGGGCACGCGCGGGCGGGGCGCAGGCCGCAGGGGCGGCTCGGGAAACTCGGGGGAAACTCGGGGAAAACTGGGGCTATACTCACGGAGTCGACTACAATGTAAAAATTACAGTGAAATCAGTATATTTTGCTACATGTATAAAACGGGATGCATCAGGTTACTTTCATCGCCTTGCGCAGCGCGCGATAGGCGTCGGGGCTCAGGTCCTCCTGCAGCTGCTTCCTTTGAATATTACTAAAACTGTAGCTTGCCACCAACGTACTTGTTGGTCGCCTCAATGCGTGATACCTCGAAGTGTGTTTCGCCACGCACCTGCTCGCGCTTGCCCTTCCTGTTGCCGCCACGCTTGCCCCCCGCAGGCTTCTTCGCGGGCGCCGGCGTGGCGGGTAGCTCTTATGCTTCAATTGCGTGCGTGGCCTGCTGCTGAGTGGCCGCAAGAGCGCGAGCAACGCGCCGCACCTGGCGCTGCTCCTGCGCGGCCTCTGCCTGTCGCTTCGCCCCACCCCCCATCCTGTCTGTCACCTCCTGCACCAACTGCATCTCTGGCGGGCGGTGCCGCTTGTCCGATACAGGGAGTGAGTGCGTGTGTGCGTGAGCGGTTGCCACGGTTCGTGCCGTGGGTTTTCGCATGTTTGAGGCATGGGCTTTGATGCCCGTATGAACTTGAGATGAATACATTGTGTGAATGCATATTCGATAGCGTTCAGGGGTTCCCCTGTTCACGTCTTCACCATGAGGACAGTGGAATGGTCACAGCTCATAAAGACGCAGCTGCAGCGGTCTGGCAGCCGTCTAGTGCCGCACCCTAGCAGCTGCGGTCGGCAGCATTTGTCGCAAGGATTGCGGCTGTGCGATTAGTTAGGGCTGTGCGATTAGTTAGGGCAGCGCTGGGCTAAAAGCAAGGCTCGCTGAATCTGAAGCTGAGACAGCAGGCTGCGGTCGGCCTGGTATCCCGTTGTCGGTTGAGAAGAGAAGGCCGCGTGCCGGGTGCACTTGAAGAACACGGACGTGATTTGGTTGCGCTGTGCTTGCAGGAAGGCACGAATGAGCGTGAGGTGTGGTGGCTGGCTGGTGTGGCTGGCTGCTTGCTGCGAGAGGCGCGTCAGGTTGCAGTATAGGTGCTGGCAAAGCAGGCTGAGAGTGAGCGGACCGAACCAACAGGAGATCCGTGGGTGCAATATGCGCTAGTTGCATGTGCAGTGCAGAACACAGCTAGCAGGCAAGTGTGGCTGAGCCATGCGCATGTAACTCTCTCATGCAATCCGGACGAAGCAAAGCCATGGCGGGGCCGTTTACACTCGTGAGGCCGCACACCTGTTTCCTTGCTTGCATCAACGATCCAGGTTCCACGGATGGGGATAGCCCCATCGTTAGTCGAGTAAGTGCGTGCCACCCACGGCCTACACATACACCATGCAGGCTCGGCAGCTGAAGTGCCGGGCCAAGAAGGCCTAGTCGACTCCTCCGCCCAAAACCGGTGTTTATTTCTACCTCTCCATCCCCCCTGCTGTCACAGCCCCGCAGTTCCTTCTCTGTAATGATGATCTGCACAACAACTCGTACACACACACACCACCAAGCCCTAGAAAACACACGTCCGTGCCCTTCACAACCTACCAACCAAGTTAGGACCCTTTTAATCCATATGCCCCCGCCTAGCCGAAGAGAAGACATTGACAATAAACAAATTCACCTTCCTTCACCATAATCTCCCCTGGCCTTCACCTCCCTGGTGCATCCCCCCTCTCCCTGAAGATGATCACCAAGAACAAGAGTATATCCCTCTCCTCCTCGCTCTATGGGTGCTGGGTTTCGCAATGGTCGATTGGCTTTTCGTATCTGGAATCAACTACCCCCCTCTCCCCTGGCTATCCACACCTTCCATCGAAATGCCCTTTTTGCAGCGGAGGCGGCTCAGCCCCCGCTGCGGCCCCCCTCGTCAGGGTCGGACCCTCCCCGCAACGCACCCAACTCCACACTGTCTTAGCATGGACCTCGCTCATGCCTTGTATGCAATAACTAAAAAGGCTCCCTCAACGCAATCACCAGGGCCCCAGTGACCGCGTGGGGACGATGGCGCCGCGGACGGCTTGTCGTGTTATGTCACCCAGCGGCAGGCTTCGTCGCCCCAGCCTCGTTGGCAGGCAGCTACTGAGGTGCGGGCGCACGAGCACCGCACTGCTGCTCACATCGCCACTGCGGCGCTCATGTGAAACGCGGCCGCTGCAGCGGCTATCCTGCATGCTGCTGGCGCTGCTGGTGTTCACGCCGCTGCTGGCGTTGCTCATGTTAGTGCTCTCACTGAAGCCGCTGATGGGCACCTCCAGCGCATACTGCGGCATGTCGCTCAGAGGCCCTGTGCCCGACATCTTCTGAGCGCCAATGCGGTCGAACACGTCAGGCGGCATGGCAAAGAGCAGCGCCGCCTTCAGACGTCGTATTGTCGGCGGCAGCAGTTTCAGCTGTGCCGCCAGCGCATTTTCCTTTACCTTACCACACACCGAATGCGAAGCCGCCACGGTAAGCTGGATCATCAGCAGCCGCTTGGAAGGTGTCAAGACGCCTCCGTGGGCTGGCAGCACCACCATGCAGTCAATGGCCGGGAAGTTCTTCCGTGCCGGAATGACCAGGCAGCCAGCCTCTGCTGCTGAAAGGTCTTGCACATCTAGGCGCGACATCTGCGGCAGCACCACCTCATGCGATCCGCCGCCAATTGCGGAAGCAGTCAGGTCCCTGACCCGGAACGTGCCCCCGCGCGCGAGCACCTGAAACGTGTAAGCCTGGAAAAGCAGGCCCCGCAGGCTGGCCACCGTCGGCTCGCCTGCGGACCAGGTCAGGAATTGCCGCAGACCCACCATGCCGTTCGCCTACGAGCATGATAACAAGATTACCAAGGGCTCCATGCTATGCGCAGCTGATTATCAATACTAGCATGCATGCATGAATCTTGCCTGAAGCTTCTCGGTCACACGGTTGATGATCTCATCCGAGCCAAACACCACCTCGGTCTTCTCACATGCATTGTCCACCTGCACATCAGGTGGCGGGCGTGAGCATGTTATGGGGTTCAAACAAGGACGACTGCAGGGCAGGTAACCAGCACGGCATCACCTGAACATGCAGTAGTTTGTGGCTCGCCTCAGGGGCGGTCTGGATCTGCGTCGCCGAGCGCAGCACAGCAAGTAGGTCACTGGACCCCAGGGCATCGTCCAGCTTCCGCTGCATTGACGGGTTCTGGAGGATGCAGACCAGCAAGATGGGAGCAGCAAACATTAGTTGGCGGCAAACATACTCTTGTCCAACCGACTCTTTCTGCACAGTGTCAGATAGCAGATCAGGCATCGTTCGATACATTATATGCCGTGCACACGTCCACAAGCCTTCCTACCTTGGCATTCTCCAGTACGTAGCGCGGAATTCCGCCCCACGCCTTGTAGAGCCGCTCCGCCATCTCGACGTCAACTTGTGCCTGGTACGGCTCGAGGCGGCATGCGGCGCGAATCTCCTCCAGGCTCCATGGACCCATCCACAGCTCCAGGTGTTTGGTCTTGGCAAATCTCTGCTAGGCGTGGATTCCGCCAGCGAGTGAGCACCTCAAACTTTGACAACAGACGAATCATTTGTTGTCAATTGAGCGTCATCAACAGCCTTACGTTGTAGGCACCAGCGTGCGGCGAGGAGGCCATAACTGTTATGGCGTCTGCCTTCGCGAATTCAATGGAGTCGCACAGCAGCCTGTAGATGGAGCATAGGAAAGGGTGGTTTTGTCCTGTTTTGTGCATCGGGTAGGCGTGGCAACGTGGAACACCAGCACGTCCCGAATGCAACCAAGCTAGGAATTCTCACCACGTATTGGGGTCGTTGATTTCCTCCTCAAACTCGATGGGGTTGTCCGCCTCAAACACGCCGCCACCGTCACCGTCAGCGGCCGCGGGCTGAAACAGCAGCGCGCTGGGGTAGGTAAGGTAAGAAAGGAGCACCACGGTGCGCCGCATGCAGGCCAGGCGGTGGAGCAAGTCCAGCAGGAACACGCTCTTGCCGATGCCTGGCGGTATGTCGAGGAGTATAGCATGAAGTGCAGCAGGGCCATAATGCGGGGGTCGCAACACCATGCACGGGGGCAGATGTGAGTGCCAGCGGCAGATGTGAGTGCCAGCAGTCCTCCTGACAACACACCTGGTGTCCCCAGGACGAGGAAGCGCCGGATGTCTGATGAGGGCTCGTTGATGCAGTCCTGCATCTTGGTAAAAGCGGTGTCGTAGCACGTGCGCCGCAGCAGCTGGTGCAGTTTTGTTGTGCTGGCTGGGAAGCACACACCCGGCGGCAGTGAGAGCACCTGCTGGTCGTCCACCGTCGTCAGCTCAGCCGCAGTCAGATTCTTCCAGAACATCTGTAGATTAGGGCCTGCATAGCAGAAGGCATTGGAATATTAATGGTTGCCTCACAGTGCTCATCACTCCCGGTAACATCAAATCCTTGTCATCCGTGCGCGGGGTGGAGGCGGTCCACAACTGCTCAAAGCCCGCTCCCGGCAACATGAAACCCTGTCATCCCGTGTCACGCCCTAGCATAGCCTGGGGCCAAATGGTTGGAAGGCGATAGGCCTGCGTACCTGCTGGCGAGTGAGACCGCCGGCTCTGCTCTGCATGGTTACATTTACCGAGGGCAGGTGCAGGCCTTCATCAGCTTACCCTCCTTGTGTCCAGGGTCGCTTGTCATTATGACCGGTGAGCCTCAACAGTTCACACGGAAAGTAACTCACCGGCAGCTGCAGACTCCGCGCGGCCTGTAGGGGGAAGCATGCAAGAAAGGACAAACATTCTTGGAGAACTTGGGCTCGGGAAAATCCAAACAACCCCAATCCGCTGTGAGGACTTAGCAGTCCGCAGCCGGGCAATCGGTTGCAATATGAACACAGCGGCATATGTAGATCCCCACGGCCAGCCTGCTCCGCTCCCCGCTCCGGGCTTGCGCTCAGGTGGACTTCAGTTGCAAGTTCCTTAGGGTTTTAGGCGCGCACTAGCTCTTCGGAACCAAGCCTCCCGCATTCCGCAACACGCAACAAGAATCCCAAACACGCTTTCAGGATATGCATCGGTTCGACGGCTCAATCGTCCTAGCTTTTAGTGTAAGGGCATCCACTAGCTTCAGCTGTTTGGCCGCTGTGCCACCGCGAAGTAGCACAAGTTCTAGAGGTGTAGCCTTGCTAAAAGCTTCTGCAGCGGCCAGCTGCCAAGCCTCATCCTTGTCGAAAGCTTCCGAAAGACTGACTATCAGCTGGGCGTCCTGATTCATTTCTCCGCGTTCACTCTCAGTCCGTCCGGATTCTTATAATCTTCAAGATAGAGATGTTAAAGAAGAGCATCCCCCACTTGTACCCCAAGTTAACAGTACTTGGAACTATAGTGCAAGAGGTTGACCCCCGGGTCTGTGTAAACCTCCGTGAGCCTTTCAATTTTCAATTTAGATTAGCAGTAAAGTGCTGTCACTCCAAGCCTGCAGACCAATTGTTTCAGTTTTCGGGACATGTCGAGCTTGAACCAGCGAAAACTTTGATGATTGATGCTCAACGATTGGGAAAATATTGTTTCCCTGTGACACCGCACTCTTTTCCTATGTCATCTGCGATTGACAGGCATGGCATTGATGCTTGGTTTAGCGAACACGGCTGCCTTGTCGCGGTGTGTTCAGTTCGAGGTATCGAGGAGATGGGTTAACTTAATATTGCTGACTTTCACACTACCGCTCTGCGTCTTTGGCATGACCATCAGTTGGCAGGCCACAGGGGCGTGACCAAGACCTTGGCCTTGGTGCGTCGTTGTACTGAAGCAATGCAAGCATCAGGTCACACTCACCAACGCTTGGGCCAGCCGTAGCCGCAGCTGCACGTTAAGGAGAAACGAGAGGGATGCACCAATGACATCAAAAGTTGCTCAACAAAAGGAACGTGTTCACAGCAGCAGTTAGCAGTCAGCAGTCAGGCTGTACACGATCATTTAAGCAATGTACCGTAGTGACAGGAAATGTTCGTGATTTTAATTTCGTGACGGCATCACGAAATTATGTCACATATAAATTACAAGCTGTTCCAGGTGATGGTCGTCACGAATATATGTGTGCTCCGAAGCCAAATCGTATAATGCCTTCAACACAGTAATTACTCGTCGAATTCCATTTTTACTGGCCATATATACATCCATAGTAATTGAACGGACATGGATCCGAGGGCCTAGCGGCCTAAGCAACAAAGCCTCCGTCAATGCGGACTCTTCACACTTGCTCGCGGCGCCCTAGCTACGGATAGGGCTGCTTTGCCGCTCCTAAATAACCGTGCATGCATTGGCCAGCTTTTGCGTCAATCGGCGTTCTGAGTCGGACCCATTAACTAATATTGCAGGCACCGTTGCTTCGGTTGCGTTGGCTTCTCACGAATTCAAAAGTTTCAAAATAATTTCGGGTGTAATTTTGAGGGTGTCTCGAACAATAAAATCATGAACATTTCCTGTCACTACGGTATGCATTGTCGTGATTTGACGGAGGGTCAGCGCAACCCTCGCCATGGCCCCAAGCATATGCGCTGACACTACTCACCGTTACGCAGCAAGATGAGCTCCTTCTCCAGCAAGATGAGCTCCTTCTCGCGTAGCTGTTCCTCCTTTCTACGTAGCTGCTCCTCCTTCCTACGTAAATATGCCCGTAACGTGCCCCTGTCCGTGCAGGCCGCTATTTGTTCATTAACGGCCTCTATTTCGCCCTCTAGCTTGCGGAGTTCCGCCTCTATCGCCTGAGGATCAGGGCACATTTTGAATGCGGCGCTGCTGCAGATCGCGGTCAGCGATGCACTACTTGAGCTTTACTTCTGAGATCATATCAGAACAAAATCAAAGTCAGGGAAATCTTTTATCTATATTCTATAGCTGAAATCCAAACATAGGCCCCATAGGTGTTCCGTCCGCGGCTGTTCCGTATTCCGAAAGTTCCGGTGAGACTAGATGTGTCCCGCCCGGCCGTCAGGGCGATGGATTCAGGGCGATGACCTGGATCCACTTCGCCTTGCACTTTTTGATACAGGGCGATGGATGACGTACAACAAAGGTCACACTTGGCAAGAGAACATAAGCCTGCCAACTGAAAACAATTCAGTATTTCTTTAATGAATAAAAGGAATGAAATGCTGCTAAAACATCCAGTGTTGGAAAACGTAGGTGGCGCCGCAACGCTCACCCTCTGATCCGCACAAAGCCTTGAGGAATCATAAGACATGATTGGATGGCGTCCCAGTCCATTGCTGGCACAGCAAGCTGACGTATGGATGCGCGGGAAGCCCATGACCCAATCTCTTGCCGTTTCGGACATAGGGACCATATAGGCTTAAAATCAATGAAGAATGTTGGAACAAGCCGTTGATTTGCTTGTTGTAAGCAAGGGGTGCGGCTTTACACAAAGAGGCTTTACAAGAATGGAGTGGGAGTCATGCACATGGGCGCCCTTGCATGGCATAAGGAATGCGAAACATAGGTTGATAACGTTCGCTGTATGAATGTTGGTAAGATATTGTTCAGGTTTGGTGGTGTTTAGTAGGTCCATTACCTGGCCATCGCCCTGTATCAAAAAGTGCAAGGCGAAGTGGATCCAGGTCATCGCCCTGAATCCATCGCCCTGACGGCCGGGCGGGGAGATGTGTCGGCGACATGGGATTTGCTGACAGGTAGACTCTGCCCAGAAACCTGAGGTTGACAGACAGTTATACTGAACCTGAGACCTTGGATTGGCCGATAGGCAGGTAGACGAGCGTGTGTTGCAAACGTTTTGGGTCTTGAACCCTGCTAGTCGCACATCATCGCTTCCCAGACTGATACGGTTTTGCCTGGCGATGAGCACCCGCGTCGACTCCTTTTGTGTCGGCCCATTACTCTAGCTGTGTCTTACAGCACCTGAGACTCGTGATCACCCACCTGCGCCGCCACGCCCACCACAGCCACTCAACAGCGCCTCTAGGGAAGGATGCAGCAGCGTGGCTATCATAAATGACAGGAAAACATTTCCGGAAAAGTCCATTTACTCTTTTGCAATACAGTGTAATCGCAACTGCACATGCCAACTATCGACCCCGATCTGTGTTCAAGCTCGTCCGTAGCACATAAATATGTGGGCCTTTGAGCACTGCAGACGTAATGCTTACTGAAACGTTGCAAACCTAAAGAGCAAGAGCAATACAAACACGGCGGATATGGTACACTGTACACCTCTACCCCCCAACCTAATCTCTCAACCCCACCAGCGCATCCTCCGAGCTAACACCGCCTCGGGGTCCACACCATCATCCGACGGGCCCACAGCACCGCCACCACCGCCCGCTTCCATGGCGGCATAGCTGGCTTGATGGCATTGTACGGCATGTGTGACGAGTTCGCACAGCTGCTCAACAAGCCGTGGCGGTGTGTGTGTGTGTGTGTGGAGTATTGTCCGCATTGAGTTATGTCAGGACGGGCCAGATCTGGGTATACGTACATACGTACACATACGTGGTGATGATTGCCTGGAACACACGCCATGCAAGACACCGATATAACGATGGTGCCACACCGGGGTTCTTCACCAGGGTACCCAAAAATTTCAGCCTTGTCCGAAACCCTCTGAATAACCTTTCGGGGCCCTCCCCGAAAATTTTCCTGTCAACCTGACAATGTTTTCGGGTGCTCCGAAACTGTCTGAAGCGGTTTTCGGGGTAAATTATAGCTGGGTTCTATCGTTATGTGCTAGGACGGCTGAATTAACAGGTGTTTGACTTTATTTTGGAACATAGCGCCTGGGAGAAAAATTTGCATGATAGGAGCTTACCAGATGCCTTAAAGAAGCCGCGAATCCCGAGTGAGATGCGGGGCACCATGGTTGGGCGCTCATCATCAGTTGACTCGGGCATGTTTAACTATGCATATGCTTACAAAAAATGTCTGCGATACAGCTGCGAAACAGCCGCAAGGCACATTTGTACTTGTTGTTTGACTGGTGACCAAGCGGGCCTTATACGGCAAGCCCGGTTTCCAGGCCCCATCTGCGCCCGAAAACATGCAAATTTACTCTAAAATATCGTTCGGTTTTCTCCGAAAATGCCTTCAAAAGGCTTCGGTGGGGTCCCCGAAAAAATGCTCCAAAAGGCCCAAAATCCGTTCGGAATGCTCCGGGGCGCACTAATTTTCCTTTCGGGCAAAACGGAAATATCTCACGACAGCAGTGTGGCAGCCACACCAACTGCCCGTCTATCATCACTCGGAGTTAGGTTAGGTTGGGTTAGGTTAGGGGGTTGCGGGGCGACCTACCGCAAGAAGGCGCGAGTGGAAGGGGGTGAAGAGGTGAGGGGGAGGCGTGTCGGGTGGATGGAGGTAACGGTGGAGGGTAACCCAATGGGGGCGTTACGGCCCCGTTGGGTTACACGGGGGTAACCCCGGGCGCGAGGAGAGGGAGACCCTCCCTCCGAAACTTCCCCCCACACAAACGCACATCTCCCCACACCAGCCAACCGGCCCATCCGCCCCCCGACCTGGTCAAGGAGGGGTATCGCCTCAGCAGGACCAACGACAGCTAGGCCGCCGCCGGCACCGCCAGCACCGCTGCCGTGCACATCGTCGTACTCTCCGCCATCTTCACCGGTGTCATCGTCTTCTAAAAGGGACGCTGCTGCCGCCGCTGCACCGGAGCTGGCGGCGCCAGAGCTGACTCCAGCAGCCGCCGGCGCCCCGAGAAGCAGCGCCGCCGCCGCCGCCGCCAGCCAACACACACACACACACACACACACACACACATACACACATACACACATACACACATACACACACGCGCGCGGGAGAAGAGAAAACACCCCGGTGGTTCATATAGACGGTGTAGGACGTGATTATAGCAATTTGCGAGCTGACCAGGAAATAAGTTGAGGCGCCGTTGATCCGCTAGATTTGGTTGGATGCTGGTGGTGAGTTGCTGAACCCAACGAATACATTCTGAAGTCGGATGGGGTGAACGGATTAGGGTGCCCCTCTATCAGGGGAGAGCAGGGACTGCCTCGGGAAGGAGGCCACTGGTGAAGCTGTACCACCCTGTAACAACAACAGCAACAACAATACTCCCACTACATGTCATTGCAAGGTACTGCCACTCATAGACACTAGTTGGGGCTCTGCAGGTAAAACCCTTTGCGCAACCCCTTAGGAACCCTTTGCCATCCCTTTCTTCACATACCCCCATTCCCCCGTAACCCAAACGTTTCCCTCTTTTCCCTGTGAGTAACCCCTCCCCCTCCACACACGCACACGCACGCAGATCCCCCGCCTCGTCCCACAATCCACCCCCAGCACACACATACACACAATCCTCGGTTCCCAAGCCTTCCAACCCTTCCCCCCTTCCGTACCTCTGAAACCACGACAGTACGACATTACCTAGGAGGTTTCCGAGGTGAAGGGAGTCCGCAGTGGGATCGAATCCGCAGTAAACGGACAGCGGCCCCTCCGCCCCCCCCCCCAGCCGCCTCCAGCTCCGGCCCCCCCGTCACTTCCTGGACCAGCCCCCTGGAGCGAAGCAGTGCAACTACATTGGGTCGCCCTCCATGGTGGCCGCCGGGGGGTGCGGGGGTCGATGTGGTGGTGGTGTAAGCACTGCTGGAGGCGGTGACGGTGGAGGTGGTGGAGGCTTCTGGGTCCAGAGGTAGCGGGGGAAAGGGCGGAAAGAGGTGCATGCGTGGGGGTGAGAGTGGTGAGGGTGAGGATGTCGGCGCACGACGTAAATGTGACAACCCACCTGCGGAAAGGGGGCCCGCTGTAGCTGTTTCAGTAACCTCAGCAGAGGCTGAGCAGGGGGTATTGGGTGAAAGCTTGCTGCTTTAAAAGGGCGCTGGGCGTCGCCGTTGGTTCAGTCCCGTCCTGTGCATGGGTCAGTTGGAAGTCATCGCACGTCGGCATACTGTCGTTGTAATCGATAATAGAGGTATGGCAGATCGAGTAGCGGAACACATCACGTGATTGGATGGGATATCTTTGGTCTATACAAAAATGTTCACCTTGCCGGGCGAGATGCATGTCGTTGTTGCAGAAGCATCGTTCCTTGGGATGTACTAAATAAAAGGAATGGCGATGAACTTGGTTTGACTGCAGTCATGATACAAATGAAATGCAAGCACAGCCGGTTGCCCGTATGGACGAGCTGACCTTTCGCCACAAGATGGACATCCAAAGAGACCTAACGTATTGGATCAGGGCCGGCTAAGTACCTACTTCCATATTACATGCTGTGAAATTGCAATTGCGCACGTTCCTTGATGCAGTTTAGAATAACGCGAATTGGACTCAGGTATTGGGATGAAATGATAAGATTACAAATTACAGTATTACCATAATGATGTCCCTAGTGCTTGCGGGCAGGCCTGGCCTCAGCGCTATATGTCGGCAACCGTCGGCGCTGGCGCTGTTTCACGCAGCAGCGCCGTTGCCCCAGTTACTTGATGACGCGATTTCGGTACTAGAAGCTGCGAGGTTACGCAACTCTGGGCATGTCCAGACATCCATTTCAACCGCGACCATCAGACTTCGGACGACGCGCGGAACCCCATCGTCGGAACAACTGCTTGCTTTCAGATCATGTGTGGTGACCTCAGCTGATATCCAAAGCATTCTAGACTTTCCCCGCAACGTCCCTGGAACTCCGCTCACAGCCGGCCTCCGGCAGCTGTCCGCCTTCAACGACATCCCGGTCTCACATCTGACACAGGCGGTCCCACAACCGCCTATCGCAACAACCATTCCATGTTATTCATTATCGGTATCTCAAGAGACCTGCGACCCCAAGAAGCAGTTAACATGCAATGGTCACTCCGCATCGCCACACCCTTCCTTTGACCGTCAAATGGCGCGGCGACCCCACCTCCAAGCACAGCTACCCAACCCATCACCACGTCAACACTCATCCTCAAAGGGCGCCAAAACCACATCCTGGGCGCTACACGGATCCAGCTTTCCGTCCCCCCTACCACGGTCAACGCTGCTTATGTCGCGGCGGTCAACGATGCCGCCGGATGTACGGAGCTTGAGCACGTCCACGGCGGTTCCCGCCGCTGCCAGTGATGCTGACGGCGCCGACGTGGCGGCAGCGGCGGTGCGCGACCCATCCCGCATCCGCAACTTCGCCATCATCGCCCACATCGATCACGGCAAGACGACCCTCATGGATCGGCTACTGGCTGCATGCGGCCACGGCAGCTCGGAGGACAGGGCCATGGACAGCCACTCCCTGGAGCGGGAGAGGGGAATCACCATCCTAGCAAAGGTAGAGGGACATTGTACGGCAATTGACGCGCAAATGAGTCACTCCTCACGGTGCGGGTGCTGCCGCCAGCGGGCCAGCAGTGCAAGCTGGGGCTGTGGATTCTCCGCTATTGAACAGCGACCAGCGCCCCACCTGGCCAGCTCAACCTCAATCACATCCCGCCGCGAGAGACGAGCCGTATCAGGTCAAAGGGGGGAACCGGTCCCTGGGGCGGAGGGAGGAGAGGGACTGAAAATGCACATTGGGGAAATGGCGCTGCTATCTTTTCACAAGCGCATGATTCCCCCGTGTCGTACAGGTGACGAGTTTTACCTGGGGTGGATTCCACATCAACGCGGTGGACACGCCGGGACATGCGGACTTTGGCGGCGAAGTAGAACGGTACGACATTACGACATTGTTGTACAGCCGTACAGCAACGTGGAGGAGTTCCACAGTAGAGTCCCGATGATGCTTCCTTGTGCAGCGGGGGCGGTAAAGCCCACTTCTCAACAACAGTAAGAGCAGCAGCGGCAACAGCAGCAGCAAGAACGATTACAACAATAATACGGACAGAAACAACTGGGATTGGAGAGAGAGCTTCGAAGAGGCCATAAGCAAATGTTTTTCGGTTCATCAAGCGCGCTTAACTGTACGTAGTTGCCCAGGACGACTACCGGTTCCATACACAGTCAGCTCTTACCGGCGGATATGGACAGACATACAGACGTACAGATGCTCAAACCTAAGGCCCTAGAGGGGCTTATCCTTTGAGGGTGTAGCCAAGTGGTGTGTACAGCCACCACACTGGCCAACACATTTCTGGGTTGTGTCACTGGGCTAGATTACAGCTGAGTGAGAGAGCGGAGAAGGGGGAGGGTGCTGGCTCCAGGGGGCTCTCGCTCGGCTCTCAGCTACTGCAGCTCGGCTACTGCCCCCACCGCCTCCCTCCGTCTGCGCTCCTCTCCGCTCCTCTCAGAGTCCCAGGTTGTCGGACCCGCTTAGCGCCCGGCAACCTCTGGAAGCGACCTGCAATCCCCCGTCACAACTTCCAGATCGCAAAAAGACCCACGCCACGTTCGCCATCATTTACGCCCCCAGCTTTTTGTCATTTTCTTCCCAAACCTTTTCCTAGCGCTCTTTTTGGATATCGGCAAAATGCCTCCCCTGTCCGCAGTGTGCTTGGGCTGGTCGACGGGTGCGTGCTGTTGGTGGATGCGGCCGAGGGGCCCCTGGCCCAGACCAAGTACGTGGTGGCCAAGGCGCTGGAGAGGGGCCTGAAACCCTTGGTGGTGCTAAACAAGGTGAGGGGGAGGGGGCGGAGGGGGAGGGGGCGGAGGGGGAGGGGGAGGGGGCGGAGGGGGAGGGGGAGGGGGCGGAGGGGGAGGGGGCGGATGGGGAGGGGGAGGGGGCGGAGGGGGATGGCCAATAAGCGGGGAGTATGGGGCCTTAGGGAATGAGATTAGGGGGCGGCGGGAAGAGGAGGAAGGAGAGCTCTGGAAGGAGAACCCACCCGCTCAAACCTCAGGCAGGTTGTTAGGGGGAGAGATGTGGGGAGAGGGGGTTGGAGAGAGTTACAAAATGGTCGGAAAGGGCGAGGACGAGTTCCGCACGAGTGGGGGGGTTGGGGCCGTCCGTAAAAGGCAGCCTGCGGGGGGAGGGGGGCAGCCATGGACAGGTCGTACTGACGAAGCGCAAGCAGTCGAAGGGGGCGGCGGACGGACTCAGCTGTGGTGAGACCCAGTGGTAAGTACGACGTACGACGTACGACGTACGACGTACGACCCACTTCCTGTTTCCGATCTGCTTTCAGCCGAATGGGGTTGGGGGCGGCGCAGTGGAGTGTATCGCTGCATTGCTGTTTCCATGTTTCCCACCCCCACCCCCACCCCCGGGTGCGCACCTCTCCTCCTCCTCCTCCTCCTCCTCTTCCTGCACACCACAACCCCCGAATTCGTTATACATGTAACCCCCCCGGCTATTCGTACACTATGATGTATTAACACCAACACGTCCCCCGGCCTGCCCTGTCCGTCTCTCCCCATCCCTCCCTCCATTCCACCTGCTCCACCGTCTCTCTGATCCTGCCCTTACCCCTCTCCGCCCCCCCCCCGGCAGGTGGACCGCCCCGCCGCCACCCCGGAGCGATGTGCCGCCGTCGCCAACTCCCTCCTGGACCTGTTCGTGTCCCTGGGGGCCTCGGACGAGCAACTAGACTTCCCGCTGCTGTACGCCTCCGCGAAGCAGGTAGGAAGTGTGCCCCTCCTGCCGTCACGGGCGTATATAAGCTGAGGTCGTGAATGTAGCTCGCACAGCACAAGAGGTCCCGTCGCTCGCATTTTTCTTACCCCGTCTCCCCCTTCTCCCCCGCCTCCCCCGCCTCGCCCACCTCGCCCGCTAGCCATCTCTGAGCCCATGCCTGGCCATCGACACTTGTACCTGCACCTTGTACAGGCATGTGCCGTAGTTGGCGACCTCCGACCTCTTTGGCGCTGCATCCCTAAACAGACCTCCCGCGTTCCCCGCCCTCTCCCCCCCTACCCCCGCACACACACGTACACACCAGGGCTGGTCCAGTCGTACTCTCCCCACCCAGCATGGCCAGCAGCTGCTTGGGCAGAGGGACACGGAACCAATATCCCCCCCCTCCTCCCCCCCCTCCGCCGCCGCCGCGTCGTCGCCGTCCCCGAGTAGTAGTGGTAACAGTGGTGGCGGTGGCGGTGGTATGGCTCCGTTGTTGGACGCCATTGTGGCTCACGTGCCGTCCCCCGCCGGCCGGGGGGATCTGGAGGGGCCATTCGCTCTGCGAGTGGCCATGATCGAGAGGGACCCCTACGTGGGGCGGATCGCCACGGGCGCGTGTGCGTGTGTGTTTTGGCGGAGGGGATGGGGGTGGGGGTGGGGGTGGGGCATAAAGCGGACGGGACTTAGGGGATATCGAGGAAGGGAAGGGGACGTTTAGCAGTTAAGGAAGGATGTCGGGTAACTGAATCTTACTATTAGATATCCTTGCCGTACAGCCAGTGGCGGCTGTTGCTTTGTGTGCACGTGGCCACCGTGTCCATCCATCCATTCCATCCCCCCCGTTCTGTCTCCGCATGGCATGCGTGGGTGCTGTACACCGTTTTACTGCCGTACAACACGACCGTGGTGCCGGCCCCCCAGGCCGCATCGCGTCCGGCAAAGTCCGTATCGGCGACAAGGTGAGTACGGCGATCGAGTACGACAGACCTGTCTCCTTGCATGCTGTAGGTTTTAGTAACAAGTTTCGAGATTGTCTAGGTTACTGCGAGTTCTCGGCATCCATCCACATGCGCATCCTCCCCGCAATCCCCTTCTTAACCCCGCTATGATTTCCCCCCCTCACTCACACACACACACACACACACGCACACACGTCCCCTTGCATACAACTCCCCCTTTCCCCCCACTCCCCCCCCCATCCCCTGGTGTGTCCAGGTTCGTGTACTGAGCTACGAGGCGGGAGGTCCGGTGGGGGGCGAGGTGCGCATCACCCGCATATCCAAGAGGGCGGGAATGGACAAGGTAGGCGGGTGTGTGTATGCGTGTGAACGTGTCTGTTGGGTGCGCGAGTGTATGTGGCTTGTACGAACTGTGCGGCGGGCATGGGGTGCTGAGGATGCGGCTGTGTGTGTGTGTGTGCTTGTGTGTGTCGGTTGAAGGTAGAAGACATCAAGTACTTGTACGTGTGTATGTATGTATGTGCGTCTGTCTTAAGAGGCCGGACTGCAGCGTCATCACACGCGGGCATATGTAGGTTGCTCGCTCCAGGTGTTTGAGTTATTTTGCCCTTCCCTCTTTTTTCTGCTGTGTTGGGGTGTGTGGACTGGGGGGCAGCATCAGTTGCCTGCGTTTTTGAAACGTGGTGCCGGTCCGTGACTGGACCATGAATGCCGTGGTGTCTGAGTGGCTGTGTGGTTCTGAAGAGTCAGAGCCGCGTGTGACGTGCGGTGTGCGTCGCGTGCTGGCCGAGTGTGTTTTTTGTACCGTTGCGAGTCTCGTTTTTCCTACCCCACATGTACGACAAAACCCCAGACAAGCCCCCCCAGGCGCACGACACTATCCTAATTCGTGGAGGACTGGGAGGGCTTGGTACCCTCTTTTTAACGCGCTGCGTGTTTGCTGCGTTACCCTTGCCGACATGTAAAACGTCCCTGTCCCATTTTTGCGGTATTCCTGCCTGCCTTGCTTCCGACGTGCTGGATCAGGCCTTTCCGTTCCTGCTAATCCCTAATCCCCATGTTTGCGTTGTTTATTTTTATGTTGTACCCACCTTCCTCCCGTCAATTCGCCAACTTCCCTGATTCCCAGCTCCCAACCGCATCTGTGTATGCCGCAAAACCTCCTGCCGTACATTGCACGGCCGTTCACAGATCCCGCTGGAGGAGGCTGTAGCGGGGGACATCGTGTCTGTAGCGGGGCCAGGTGGGGCCGACGAGGGGCTAGGAGGGAAATACACATGCACACATACGCATCCTCATAGCACTTCCCCCCCCGGCTCAGGTCGTAAAAGCACACACACACACACACACACACACACACTTCCCCACTCTCCACATCACTCCATCACTCTCTACACCCCCCTTGCCTTCCCTCCCCCCTCCCCCCCCACACACTCACACACTTTCGGTCAGTTCTTTCGGTTGCTACTTTCTTACCCTGGCAGCAGCTTTAATCGCGTGTGGTTCGTCTTTCCCCACACACTCACTCACTCAGGCGCCGCCAGCATTGCCGACACCATCGCCTCCCCCGAGCTGTCGACCCCCCTGGACCCGGGTCGAGTGGACCCGCCCACCCTTGCAATGGTACGACGTAGCCTGACCCCCCGTGAGGAGGGGTGTCCTACCAACCACCGTGACCTGCGTGAACCCGGTGTCTTTATCTCTCGGCCCATCTGAACCCTCTTAAACCACAAGCCTTCCCGTCTTTACTGTTCGCCCTTCCCCCTCCCTACCTGGCCTCCCCTCCGTACTTGCCCTCCCCAATGTATTATACCGCCCATGTAGTACCCTGCCCTCCATATCTGAAAGCCCCAATCCCCCTGCGGGCCCGCCAAAACACACACATACACACACACGCCGAGTTCCGCTTGCCTTGTTCCCTAAACCCACTTCCCTTCCGGCCCTCTCCTCTCTCCCTTCCGGGATTCGCGACGTCGGCAGTTGCGAGGCTTTGACACCAATAGGTTTAGTGTGTAACCCCTCCCTCCCCTGGCCCTGGACCCCGTTCTGCCCGGCGCTGCCCCCTCAGGTGTTCGGCCCCAACGACTCCCCCCTGGCGGGGCGGGCGGGTAAGGCCCTCACCGGCCGGGCCATCGGGGAGCGGCTGATGGCGGAGGCGGAGACGAGCGTCAGTCTGAAGGTGGTGCCGGTGCCGGGTAAGGGGAGGGGGTAGGGAAAGGGGGAAAGGGGATTGAATGAGAGGGAAGGGGGGAGGGAAGGAGGTTGGGGGGACGTTACTACCACCTAGCCCCTACTGATTTCTCAGCGAGCTTGCGGAGGATCGGTCTTTGTCGCAATTATACGAAGAGGGCGAGGAAAGTACTACCGGGCCACTGGTTGGTCGGGTGGTCGACTGTTACCTCCCTCCCCCCCTCCCCGCTCCCCTTCCTCACCACAACACACACAAACACACAGACAACGGTACTCGTCGTAGCATCCCCACGCGGCTCTCAGAGCATTCCCTTCTAACACACTCATATATACGGTCGGAACATTATTTATTCTTAACTTTCAGGACCATGAACAATTTTTTATTCCGAATTCGGAATAATATTCCGCAAAAAAATATCTCTGGTACGTACATACGCACGCGCAGGTGGCATGGAGCGTTACGAGGTTCAAGCTCGTGGGGAGTTGCAGCTGGGCGTGTTGATTGAGGGTATGAGGAGGGAGGGGGCGGAGCTGGCGGTGTCGCCGCCGCAGGTGCTGCTCAGGTAGGTTACGAGGACCGCTGGGAAAAGGTGGGCCTTACACTTTACGGTTTGGGTATTGTAGGGATTTAGAGGGGCTTTCCATGCTGGGCAGGGCGTTATGCTGCTTCCTGGCTATTAGGGCTTCCTTTTGCTGTCAGTCAGCGATGCAGCGTGAGATGTGGCGTGATGTGACGTCGTTGGGCGAGCCCTGACTCCAGCCGTCGATCTCAGTTCCCCCAACCTCCCCCCCAACTTGTCGTGCTGCCGCACCAAGCTGCCTTACCTGGCTGTCTGCCTGTGTTTACGGCACCCGGGGTTTGCTCCAGGAGTCCCCCCTTTCCCTTTTCCCTATTCGTGCTTCAGTATCCTTCTATCCCTAGGGTATCAGCTTCCAGCTCGTGTGTGTGTGATTCGTCTCCTTCCCTCCTTTGTACCTCCTCTTTTGATCCTAATTAGGCAACCTGCTGACTGCCGGCTGCTGTCTAGTTGGCTGTTTGTCCTGTATACCCCTATACCCCTTCGCCCCCGCCTCCCTGTCCGTATGTATGTAAGCGACTGCTGCTCAAAATGCGTGGTGTTGTGTGTGTTTTGCGTGTTTCAGGCGGGAGGGCGGTCAGGTGTTGGAGCCTGTTGAGGAGGTGGTGGTGGAGGTGGCGGAGGAGGTGGCGGGGTCGGTGATCGAGGCGCTGTCCCAGCGGCGGGCCGAGCTCACGGACATGACACCGCTGCCCGAGTCGGGTGAGAGGGAGGGCGGGAGGGCGCGGGAGACATTAGGGGGAGGGGAGGAAGAGGGAATATGTTTTTATAAAGATCTTTGGATATGTTTCATACCAGATTGTGCTGCGAGTAGAAACATGGGGAAAGGAGAGAGAGCTTGTGTGTGTATTGGGGGAGTGGTTGCGGGGAGGGCTTGCCCAGGGGTGGGCGGGAGGGGAAGGGAGTTGGTGTTTTTGGTTGTTCGTACCCGGGCTTAGAGGGAGTGTTTGGGTCTGGGGCTGGGTCTGCGCGACTCCGCAAACCCTGGTTTTCCCCCCTCCCCTCCCCTCCCCTCCCCTCCCCTCCCCTCCCTGGGTGCTCTTCACTCTCCTCCATTTCATCAGCTTCTTCTTCTCCTCATTCTACATCCCCCCTCCCGCTGCTCGTTCGGGGGTGTATATAAACACTTTGTCAGTCCCTTCCTCCCTCTGCCCTCCTCTCGCTCCCCCTCCCTTTACCCCCCCCCCCCCACATACATACACACACGCCTCTGGGCCTCTGTCCGGGGCAGGCAAGCAGCGACTCACCTTCGTCGCACCCTCCCGGGGTCTCATCGGATTCAAGTGAGGGGGGAAATGGGGGGAAGAACGTGTGCGTGTGTATTGGGGGAAGGAAAGGGAGTTTCACATGTTCCACACGTTTCATGTGGTGTACATGGGCTTCTGTCTGTTGCAGTTGTGGATGTGGATGGGGGATCTACGGCATTACGGTTGCTCGGGGGGCAGGCAGGTCGTCCGGCGGTTCAGTTGGGATATAGTGGAATGTGAGAGCCTTATGAACCGGATACATATATGTGCGTAATGTGGATATACATGTATATATGTATATATGTATATGTATACATACTGGGTATATATATCATCTTTCCTTCTGCTGTTGCCCGTGCTTTCCTGGGTGATGCAGCTCCCAGCTGCCTGTCCTCCTAACAACGTATTGCTCGGTACTCATCTCCGCTTGCCACACATCGCCGCCGCCGTGTGCCCTGTGTGCGTGTGTGTATGTGTATGTGTATGGGTGCGTCCTGCAGGAGCTTGTTCGTACACCTAACCCGGGGAGAAGGCATCATGACCCGGGTGTTCATGAGCTACTCGCCGCACAAGGGACCCCTGGGGGGTGTGCGCAAGGGTGCGGGAGGAGGGTGGGGAGGGGGAGGGGA